>NC_083728.1:41338404-41641434 GCF_028564815.1 Eubalaena glacialis | reverse complement strand
TACTTCTATTAATCCTAGTTTAGATACTTTTAGAGGTTTACATAAACAGAACTAGCATAACAGAAAGTAAGAGGATTATTCCCAGGTGGGCATGACCTCACAATTGCAAATGTTGTAGATAATTTAAAGGGGCCTTTTCAGGATCACTTTAAAAATAAATACAATAAGTGGTTTCACAGATCTCCTCTAATATATGCAGGATTAATGGTCAAAAAACTTCATACTTTTTGCAAATGACATTTATGGCTTGGGCTAAAATTTCCAGTGGCTGTATCATATAGAGTTTCGAAAACTGCTGCATTTCAAACAATATAAATGGAAGTGGATAGATTTATCCTGGAAAACTCTATTAGATGACTCCAAAAGATGCTCCAGTGGTAAAAAATAAAAAGGCAATATGCCCAAAAGTCATGTGAAGATTTGGAGGGTGGGGGAGGTTCTATGAAATGAGTAAGATAAAAGCACTATTCATAAAAAATATCGCTTAATACAACATAAGATTTAAATACATATGTAGCAGTCACTGTTATCTGTCAATTCAATACTCATAACTTCTTTGTGAATAAAATCCCAATTTCATTTAGATCAGCAATGCATTTAGCCCTAGGCAATGAATCATGATTTATCTTAACCAGTGATGCTCAACTCTGATGGCAAATTATAGTCACCTGGGGATAAATACAGCTATCTTGTTTCGGTATAAAGGTAGATCAATGGATTAGAAGAGAGTCCAAAAATAGACCCACACATGTAAAGTCACTCAAATGGGACTGTCCCAGATAAACCTGAACATGCGGTCACCTAAATACAAGCAAGGCAAACGAAAACTATAATGTTACCATAGATACTGTTTTATCTCATGCCTGTTGAATTGATACTAATTTTAGCCTTGAGAGGAAGACATGGTGTAGATAAAGGTCGTTCCCTACATGCACTTCTCCATCAAATGCTCAGTGGAGTGGCCAGTGAAATTCTACACTCAGTGCTCTGTACTGCAGAGGTAAATGAGGGATGGTGGGAGGGTTAATCAAGTGAGAATTCAATTTGCCTCGGTGTGCTAATGAGGTATTATTAAAAGCAATCTTTGGAATAGTGTGGTCCAGCTGTATTGCTTATGCATGAAAACAGCTATTTAATAAAACTGAAATGTCTTCAAAATGAAGCTCACATTTACTCTAATGTTATATGAGATCACTGGATCAAATTAGCCATTACTGATTTATAGGACCTTCTTCTCGTTATTTTTCCCTCCATCGCAACACTCAGCAGGCATAACAGAAAGGAGTTACCATGTAAGGTTTTCTTGTTGTTAGTGACCGTTTACACCTGTGTTGAATTAGACAGTTTTTCCAAGTGAAGCCGGTAGTTTCACACCATCTGAGAGCCCTGGGTATCATTCATTACAAACTGGAAGAGCTATGTTCCCATTGGATGTGGGACCAGCAGCTGCCTGATTCCAAGCAGTGCCCCTTTGGAGTCAAGCTTGGCCAAGGACAGCATCTCCATGCCTATTTGGGAAGCTGTATCAGGAGGCCCTCAAGTTCCCCTGAGGTTTCTTTTTTTCCTTTCCAGTCTATGGTGGATGTACCACTCTACCCTTGCTCTCTCATCATCCATAATTTCTTACCACCTTCCTCTCTCATCTTGAATATCGATCTCTGATTGAACCCTCAAGCAACATCATCCAGGCCCTTCAGAGCCTCCTGCCTTTTCAAAGAACTTGCAAAGGGCAGTTGTCAGTGCTGACCCAACAATGAGAAAACACTCATACCAAGATCCCTAAGTCTACAGCAATAAATATCCTTCATTTATGGCCATTCTCAATTCTAATCATCACTACTGCAACAAATAAATGAGCGCAAACTTTATCATCACAAAATCTATTCCAACTCTAAAGGTTTGGGGGGCAAGAAGATCTGGGTTTGAGTATCACTTGCAAGTATGTAATTTCTGCTAATGGGAAATTCTCTTTCCTGTTGTCTTAACCATAACAGTTGCCTCCTAGAAGGATGCAGGTAAGATATGAACCACTTTGAACAGCATTTACAGCTGTTTATGATCTGACCTCCACCCACCCATGCCTCTCAGCTGCAGCTGCTCCTTGACTTACACTTCATTCTCCAATAAAGCAGAGTCACTGGTAGATCCTGAGGGCTCTGGCAGGCTTTTGTGCTTTTGACCGTGTTGTTTCCCCTGCCTTAAATGCCCCTCCATGCTCTTATGCACCTGGCAAACTCCTCTCCATCTACGAAGACTCAGCTCCAAGGCTGTCTTCCTACTCTCCCTGGCAGATATAAAACCTTCCCCTGTGAGGACTTCACTGTACTTGGCCTAGCCCTTCATCAGAGTATGTACCTTAAGTCTACATTGTCTTGTTTGTGTCTCTTCTATAAATTCTGTGAAAAAAGGGAACTATGTCTTTCCAGCTCTGAATCCCCAGCAGCTAACAAAATCCCTGGCATATTGTTAGGGCTCAATAAATATTTGGGGACTGACAGCCTCAAAGTAAGATGAAATGCATCAGTGTTCTTGCCCCGTGACCCAGCAGCCAGCAATGCCTCCAGTATATTGTTGGGCTCAATAAATATTTGTTGACTGACAGAGAGAAAGGAAGATTAAATGCATCAGTTCACTAAAAATTTAAAATGGAACTTGTCAGTATACTTTATAGGTAGTTTTTCCTAATTTGCTTAGACTATACATTTAGGGATTTTTTTAAAAAAAGGTTTAAAAGACCATTCAAAGATGGCAAAAGTTATGATGAAGAGTATCTAATTACTAAGTACTTTACAAATGCAAAAGCATTTGAAGCACTAGGTCACAAAAGCCAACAGATCACAATAATAAAGTAAAATAAATAAGACATTGTGTCACAGAAGGTGAGGTATTTATAGCAGCGATATATGCTATATGATTAGTCAATGATTTTCTTTTTAATCAACTAAGGAAAACTTGCAAAGTATTAAATGGGGAACAAAAGGAGTAAGACAGCCTTTGAGACACACCTTGAAAGCATCCATCTAAGCCTGCACATCCCCAGCGTCAGATTTTCACAGATATGGGGTGATGCCCATCAGATACAGAATAACATACTTAAACTTAAATCCTATTTTTCAACAACTCCTTATTTGTTTGATTTTCTGGTGTGTCAGAGAAAATGCACTCTTTCTCAGATAATTCGACACTAAATGTACCAAAAGCCAGGAACGGGAGTGACTTGGCCTGCCTGTTAATACACTGCAACTAAAACAATGACAATAAATCTCTGGCAGCAGACTTAAGCCTAAATTCCTCAGGCTTCTAATCCACTGTCCTTATGGTCATACATTATGAACGGGTAACACTGGAAGCATGAATAATTAGGGAGGGCATAGCTAATATGCTCAGTCACATCAGAGAGACAGCACAGACAGCAATCTGCCAATAATCAAAAGAAACAAATTGAAGCTTAAGGCCTTCTGGTTATGGGACTCTACAGAGTCACATACACAGACAAGTGGTCTCGTCTTTGCTGCTTCAGACTGACATACATGAAGACATGGCTTCCATGAGACCCAGAATCACAGGGAAGCAAGGGGAAATGGAAAATGAGCTCTCCATTTATGATACCTCTTGTCAATCAAAATAGGTTGAAAATGCCACATCATTTCAATAGCCTTCATAATTAATTTTGGAATCTTGCCACCATTCACCGTTTATAAGATTCTGATTCCAGTTCTCAAGCAGCTTCAGGCAAAGTTTTCTTTCCAATTGCTTCCAGTGATGGACAGGTCCTTAACCCAGACAAGAATAATGTAAGAAGGATAAAAAGCCATGAATCACAGATAAAGTGTTTTATTAACTTATCTCCAAAATATTCAAAATCGGTTATCAGCAATTTCTAATTTCTCATGAGACCCCAGAATAAGGAACATTAGAAATAATTACACTTAAAATAGTTCATTTTTTCACAAATATAAGTGCCCTTTTTAATATGTCAAACACCATGAGCAGCTTTTTGGAAATTTCCTTTCTAATAACTCTATTTCTTATTTAAATCAAGCCCTTGGATTTTTTTTTCATTATTACATTTCCTCAACTAAAAGACTATAATGGAAGATTTGTGTAACCAGAATATTTCATTTTTATTTTAACAAATATCCATGAAACAGTTAGTATTTCATTTCCCAAAAGAGGAATTTCAGAATTCCTTCTCAATCCTGAAACTTTCTTTGCTTTCTTTCTAAGCTGCTCTTTCCTAAAAGCTCCAGTTAAAAGTTTACACTTTTAGAAGTAAATCTCTCAGTTTAGCCATTCTTTTAGGTGGAAGAGCCCTATATGGCCTGAAAATTAATCACCAGTTGTTTCCTTAAAAGGGATAGTAGTAAAGCTGATTCTTGAACACTATAGTAGAGCTGATTCTTGAACACTATCCGCCTTTATCACTAATGCGCTCATCAAATACCCCTAGCCACACTCAGATCACGTCCGGCAGAAGATTAACAGGGGAAACTGAAGCTTGACACAGATTTCCTGGGTGTTTGATCTTCAGATATGGACTTATTCTTGCTGATTGATATTGCTTTAGTAGCCGCTTACAAAAATAAGGCGTGACTTTGACCTAAACGGTAGCCTTGCCTTTCCCACTGGAAGGCCACCATTTAACCAGAGACTGGTTACCTGGTCCCTATAAACTCCAAGAGGGTGCAGTGGACACTGCTCTTGCCCACCCAGATATGCCACCTCCATCCTTTTTGCAGCTTCCATGCACCTGCCCCCAGCTTCTATGTGCTCTGTTTCTAAATGCTTGCACCCATAGCCTTCTTCAGGGGTTTTCCTTGGGCCACTGGGACTGCCCATTCAGTATGGAGAGCTGGAAGTGTCTGGAAGTTACACCAGGACGGCCCATGACCAATAAGAGACGGGTGCAGGAATATGAAAGGAAGGGTCTCTTGCCTCAAGGCAGGACATATTCTGAGGCGTATTTATGCTCTAGAGCACCCCACAACATCATGCTGAGGCCTGGACTGCCCCCGAAATGGAGCCCTTATTTGGCTTCGTCCCCATCCCTGGCCTGTTCCCACCACTCCTTTGCCATTCTCTCCTGGGATCCTTCCCTAGGATTCCCCTGCACAAAACCCACATCTCAGAGTCTGCTTCTGGGGAACCCAAACTAAGACAAAATGCTGGTGTAAGGACTGTTCAGTCTCCAGGAGGAGAGGGAGTAAAACAGGAAGGAAGCTAATATTTACAGACCCTGCACTAGGCACTTCATATATATTATTTCATTGGCTCTTACCGAAGGGTGAGACATGGATCGTCTAAGTTAGAGAAACACAAGGAAGTCTGCACAAGTGATCCTTTGTCCTGTGGCCTCCACATCAGACGTCAGAAGGGTATATACCTATTCCGCCCCTTGTTTTCAAGAGCAAGAATACTAAAGACATACAGATGGACAATAGGTCCATGAAAAGATACTCAATGTCATTAATCATCAGGGAAATGCAAATCAAGACCACAATGAGATATCACCTCAGACGTGTTAAAATGGCTATCATCAAACAGACAACAAATAACAAATGTTGGTGAGGATGTGGAGAAAAAAGAACCCTCATGCTCTGTTGATAGGAATGCAAATTGGTGGAGTTACTATGGGAAACAGTATGGAAATTCCACAAAAATTTAAAAGTAGAATGACTATCTGATCCAGCAATGCCACTTCTGAACATTTATCTGAAGTCAAAAACACCCACTAACTCAGAAAGGTATACACACACCCCTGTTCCTTGCAGCATTATATACAATAACCAAGATATGGAAACAACCTAGGTGTCCATCGATGGATGAATAGATAAAGAAAATGTGGCACAGATATACAATGGAATATTATTCAGCCATAAAAAGGAAACCTGGCTCTTTGTGACAACATGGATGGACCTGGAGGGTGTTTGCTAAGTCAAATAAGTCAGACAGAAAAAGACAAATACCATACACTCTCACTTACATGTGGAATCTGTAAAACAAAAATAGCTTATAGATACAGAGAACAGATTGTTCTTTGCCAGAGGCAGTGGGCGGGGAGTGGGCAAAATGGGTGAATGGAGTCAAAAGGTTCAAACCTCCAGTTATAAGACAAATAAGTCATGGGATATAATGTACAGTATGGCTAATATAGTTAAAACTGTACCGCGCATTTGAAAGTCGCTAAGAGAGTAAATTGTAAAAGTTCTCACCACGAGAAACAAAACTGTAACTATGTGTGGTGATGGATGTTAACTAGACTTATTGTGGTGATTATTTCTCAATATATCCAAATATTGAATCATTATGTTGTATACCTGAAACTAATATAATGTTTTACGTTAATTATACCTCAATAAAAATAATAATAATAAACATTTATTGAATTTTTACCACAATGTGCCAGCCTAATATATGCTAATATGTGTGTGTGTGTGTGTGTGTGTGTGTGTGTGTTTGTGTGTGTGTGTTGCCTAATGTCACACATCTTGTAAGTGGTGGATATGGAATGCAAATCTTGATCTGGTCTATTCCTGAATCCATACTTTCATCTACTATGCCATGCGACTAAAACAAAAAAAGGAACATTCACTAACCAATTTTACATGGTTTTCTAAGGCTCCTTATGCAAAGACACCATCATTTCTCTGCAGCTAGGAGAAATATGTTGAAAGGATGAGCGAACCAACATGTCATTTTAAGCCTTCAAAAGAAAAAAAGAGGTGGTCCCTAGAATATCCTGGAACAACCTGAAAATCACATTAGACAGTGCATATGGCCAACAGCCAAGAAATGAGAAAATCTTGCATCTCAGTCCATGAACTCTGTATGAAATTGACAGATATTTTCCTGTGTCTCAGGTTACTTATCTGTTGAATGTGTGCCCTTCTTTAACACAATGGGGCAAGGATGCTGGGAACAGAGAGTATTAAGAGAGGATGCTGAAGCTGTAGGAAGGATACCTGTCTTGGAAAGAAAGCATGACGGTGCTCATTGTAAAATGTACAACTTACACATATTATAAGCCATGTGAATTAGAAAATTTGGTTGTGATACATTGATTATGTAGCCAAACAGTCCTGCTCTTTGAAAAGCCATAACATAATATCATGTCCTCTGGCTGCCTGAGAATTACAGATTAAAATCATTCAAGACAGAGGGACTTTAATCAAGAACATGAGGATGGCTCTAAAGCGTGGGAGATTTGATTCAGCTTAGACATTCAGAGTAAGCCACTATCTCAGGAAGAAATGTCCCCCCAAAAGAAAACCAGCTATTTGCAAGCCAGAGGATAGTATATAGGAGGCATTCTCAGCAGAAACACACACATACACAAACACACGCATAGTATTGATACTAATAAGAAACCAGTTCTGGGGCTCTGTGGGTTGAAAATAGTAAGACATTTTTTTCTTTCTTTCCCACATTGGATGAGACAGAAATTTTTCATCACCCTATATCTTAGCCTCTCTGCCATGTGAGTTGGTGGTTAGTCCCAACAAGGGGCTGAATCTAGATTAGGCTTGTGACTTGCTTTGATTTAGAGAATGTGGTAGAAGCCAGGGTGAGCCAGTACTAATTGTTAGCCTCAAGAATTCCTGTGTGTTTCCATTCTCCCTCTTGAAACCACACTATCACTGTTTGCATAAGCCTGACAAAGCCTGCTGGAGGATGAGACCCCCATGGTCCAACTGTCCCCATTATCCCAGTTTACGGTCAGGAAATCTCCAGGCTGCGCTGCTCTGCTGACCCAGCAGCTAACCACAGATTCTTGAGTGACCCCAGATAAAACCAGAAGAAGCACCCATCTAAGCCCAGCACAGATTGCTGGCTCACAGGATCGTGACCTATATACATGGTTGTTGTTTTAAGCCACTACATTTCTGATGGTTTCCTACACATAAATAGCTATCTGATACACGCCTCTGCTTTTGTTTTTAAATGTTTACAATTGACAATGTAATTCCATCATTTTTTGAGAACCATTCTATTTTATGTGTTCTGTGCATATTTATGTATAAAATAAAATGTCTAGTGAGCATCACATTTGAGAGGCAGTGTTGCATGGTAGATAAAATCAAAGTGGGACATGCAGGATTCGAATCTGAGATCTCCTGCTGGCCTTGCGTAAGTTACCTCAACTTTTCTCATCTGGAAAATGGGAAAAATAATAACACACAGTGCCTCATTTGGTTATCGTGAGAATTAAATGAATACACTTAAAGCCCTTAGAATGGTGCTTCATACATAACAAGCACTAAACACAAATACGTCGTGATGGTTACAATGACAAAGCTCTTCCCATCATGTCAAACATGTATATGCCTGCATACCATCTTTCTGATTCATATAGTTTCCCTGCATTGTGGGTGGGCAGGTATAAATCATCCCCCTTTGGTGGATGAGGAGACACAGGCTCAGACAATTTAAGTGACATAACCCTAGTCACTGTTTTTGAGTCCAAAACTCTCTCACCACAGTACACAAAAGACCTTGCCCAACCAAAGCCCATACACAAAGGACTGGTTGAGTAAATTATGGTATATCCACCCCATGGACTATTAGGCTACCGTGACATACCACTTGACTTGCAGGCATTTTCATGGAGTTTTATTGGGAGAATTAAAGCAAGATGCAAGAAAATGTGTATGATATAACACTACTTTTGTAGCACAAAGACAAAGACACTTGTATCTATGGACGTATACATATACATACATACAAATATCTATATATATATAATAAGTGTGCCTTATTACATGAGCTTAAAGAAAATTATGTAAGATACACAGTAGGTTGTAACACTAAGAGAGGAAGTGACATGAGAAGAAACAGGAAAAACATCCCCCCAAGAAACTGCACTAAAGAATCCTACAAGCATGCATATGATCTTATTTATAGGAGATGGATATATATGGATATGTAGATATAAATTTTTTTTTAAATATGCTTAAAATTAAAAATATTTTTTCTCTTTTTGAATATATCTGATGTGATGTGGTATCAAATACAAAAGTGTAATTACTTGTTCTACAGGCCAAAACAAAAAAAAAATAGGATCTCTCCAAAGCCACACCATTTTACTACTTTCACAGTAGAACTCTTTGTAATAAACACAGGGACGTTAAAGCCCCCTGTATTTGTCTCAATATTTCAGTTGCACCCATCTCCGCCCCAATTTAGCTGAGGATCAATGTTTTACATTAGAATTAGCCTCTGCATTCTCATTAGAATTGGAAAGAGGAAAATAATTTGTTGTGAATCATCCTGAAACATACAACATGAATTCTATACATTTGCTGAGGTATAACATACACGTGGTGAAGTACTCTAAAGCAGAGTTGGGTGAATGTTTACATATGTTTACACTCACGGAGGCACCATCCAAACCGAGATCTACATTTCCATATCACCCCCAAATTTCTCAGGTGCCACTTTCCAACATTACCTTCCTCAAGAGGAAAGTAGATTACTATTCTGGTCTCTATCACCAGAGATTAGTTTTGCCTCTTCTTGAACTTCATACAAAAGGAATCTTCTGTATCTTTTATATCTGGCTTCTTTCATTCAACATGACATTTATGAGATTTCATCCCTATTGTAGCATGTATTAATAGTTCATTCTAACAATGTGTTTATGCATTCTCTTGTTGATAGACAATGGGGTTGTTTGAAGTCTGGAATTCTTACAAATAGAAAACATTATGAACATTCTAATAACTGTCTTCTGAAGAACATATAGGCTCATTTTTCTCAGGCTTATACGGTAAACACAAACATTCCTTTAATAAATACTAATAAACAGTTTTCCAAAGTGGCTGTGTAACCAATTTACACTCCTAACCAATTTGCTCTCCCACTGCATGAGAGTTCCAGTTATCCACATCTTTGCAAAACTTAGTACTGTTGGTCTGTTCAATTTTTGTCCTTCTGGTGGGCATGCAGCATATCTTTACACTGGGTAAAAGTATGTGTCATTATAAGTTTGCTATATTAATTTTTACCATAAAAATCTCTGATACAGAGGAGCATAAATCTGATCTTAATTAGTAAAAACCAGCTCTTTTAATTCTTCAAAAATTAGAGGACTGTGGTTGAGAATCTATCTGCCTGCCAATGCAGGGGACACGGGTTCAAGCCCTGGTCTGGGAAGATCCCACATGCCACGGAGCAACTGGGCCCGTGAGCCACAATTACTGAGCCTGCGCGTCTGGAGCCTGTGCTCCGCAACAAGAGAGGCCGCGATAGTGAGAGGCCGTGATAGTGAGAGGCCCGCGCATCGCGATGAAGAGTGGCCCCCGCTTGCCACAACTAGAGAAACCCCTCGCACAGAAACGAAGACCCAACACAGCCATAAATAAAATAAATAAATAAAATTAAAAAAAAAAAAAAGGAAAAGAAAATGCTCCCTATTAAAAAAAAAAAAAAATAGAGGACTAAAGCATTTGCCACATTTAATTTTGAGATAATGCATAAAAATGATGAAGAAATTGAAAGTATACTATATGAATACATTATTAACAGTATACTACTTTTGGGGAACTAGATAACATTTGTTTTCAATTCTAAGAGAACAGCTAAAAACAATTATTATAAGCCTTTAGTGTTTGACCTTATTACAAGTTTGGGGGAGGAAAGTATTCTTGGTTTCTGATTCCACAGCCAAATTACAAAGCATTCCTATGTGCAATGCATATTCTTAATGAATAAAATTGAGTGGTTTAGGGAATTAAAGTGATTGTAAATCAGATCTGGAGTTAAATAAAGTAACCACTACAAAGCATATGGTTTGTCTCCTTAAAGGTTCTATTTATATCCATTGGATGACAACCATTAGGCAGTACATAGTTCCCTTAGCTCAAGTTATAGAGACCTAAAAATATATTTCCTGGCTTCCACCAGGAACTGGCAGAATCTCAAAAAGGAGTTCGTGGCTTGGCCAAAACACAACCATTCTTTCAGACCAATGTTGACTGCATTAGGCTAAGTTCCATTAGTATTGATATACGAGGAAGAAATGTTTATCCCCATATTTGAAAATTTAACCATTTCCTGTTTGCATTGGTGGTCTAAGGCACACTTTGGGAATCACTGACCATCAGCCTAGCACAGTCTTTAAAGCAGGTTCCGGCATCGGTCTTATCCACAGTAAAACTGGACTTGCTTCTAGAGTTTTCCTCACTGCAGGGACCTCATCTATCATCACTGTTTCAGCACAGTATTAGGTCATGATATTTTTTAGGTGTTTCAGTCTTAGAAAACCACCTCATGACCTGACCTGTCCACATGGAAGTTCAGTCACAAACCCAGAGACAGCTTGTCCTACAATGATGCAAATTTGGATGGAAGGCTATTGGCCATGGATTCGATTCCCCTTTTCCTCCAAAGTCCACCCCCATCTCAACTCTTTAACTTCAGATTAACATGACTTCACATCCTATCCAATTCTCTTTGCCCACAGCACCCGTAGCCTATGGCTGGTGTTTACACACCTCAGATGAATCTGAGACAACATTCCCCCAAATAGATGCACTCTCCCTCTCCTTGAAATTATATTCCATCTCCTCCTTCTTTATCTCCCAAAGTCACACACCTTGTCGCTGTCCCTGGTGGTGAAAGCTGCCTTTTCTTTATAACCAGTCAATAAATCCTGCTTGGCCTTTCAAAGTAGCTCCTGTCTCCTCTGCCATCACCATTCCTTTCCCATCCCTCTAAGTCTAGTTACTATGTCCTATGCCATTATCTGTGCCGCAGTCTCTCCACTCTTGCAACTTGCCCCACACCAAACCCCTCCATCTTGCAAACCTTCCCCTCTCAATTAGAGAACCAAGTGCATGTGTTTCCACTGGCCTTCGAGATACTCTATAAGTTGGACCCTATTGATCTCCCATTTCTCTTGCTCCTGTGATTCAAATGCCAATCATTCCTTCTTAGAGAAGCAGCCTGAGCCACACTATCAAAGACCCTGCTCCCAGGCCAAGGAAAGTGACCACTGAAAGCCATTCTTCTCATCACAGCTGACTGGACCAGAGATGGACATCTGGCCCTTGAAATCTGGCATCGAGGCTCAGTGATGCTAGTGCATCTCTGCCGTAGTGAGGCGGCCACACACGAGGCAAAGCAAACAAGCCCTTCTAAAGAGACAAAGAAGTATGTAGTAGGAAGGTCAAAGAAATAGGGAAGAGACACTAAATTTCCTAGAGAGACACAGGTAGTCATCTGAGCTCCTGACTCCTAATTTCTGGCTGCTATTTTTCATGAGGGCTTACTGAGTTTCTTGCCAAAGCCCTTTATCCTCCAAAATTATACTGCCCAAAGCCAGTTGGACAGGGCTCTGTTCCTTCTTGATAAATCTGCCTAAGCCTTATTTGAGCACCATGCCTGCCTTCAGCTGTGTGTCTTCACATAGACTCCTCCCCGTCCTTAAATGCTACCCACACTCCCCTCGCCCCCGCATATGACTCTAGGCCACCTTTTTGGACTTAAACTCCACTCCACTTCTTCCAGGAGGCTCTCTTTGCTCCAGCTTTCACTGATTTCTACCAAGATGGGAGTCAGGGAAGGTTTGGGAAACTTTATATTTACTTTCCCCTCTCAGGCTCCATTTCCTGATATGGAAATCGAGTAAAATAAAATTTACTATATGAGTTTCTTGTGAGCCTACATTAGAGAACATACATGAAAATGCCTAGCCAGTTCCTTGCTCTATTCTGTGCCCACTGAATAGTCCATTGCATTTCTTCTATTTTTTGATTCCTATAGAACTTTGCTTCAACATCAAGCTGCCACCAGGTAGCAACAAAGACGTGTCAGTTATTCAGAAGTACGTATGATGTGGGCCCAATTATCTTCAAATATCAGAAAGTTCAAATGATATGTTCTTCCAGATCAAGAGGTGAAGAGAACCCAAGTGAGGTTAACTGAACGCCTAGCCTGGATCACTAGATGTTTATGACCCATCCTGACCCTAGGATATGAAAGGACTTCTGGAGAGTGAACCCAAACTCCATTAAAATGATTTTTTTCCTAGAAAGTAAAGGTTTGATTTTTCAAGTATGTTACTTGTATGTATTTTTCCCATCAACTCACTCTGCATATTTTATTACTTTTGGAAACACATCAAGTGAAGAAATAACGATGACTCGGTTGATAAGTATATGAAAATGAAATTTCTAAACCAGAAGAATTTCAATTATATTAGGAAATACCTCAACCATGAAAATTTTAGCAGATATAAGATTACAGGATCACACAACCCGGAAAACATAACTTAAAGCCAACAAGTAAAGAATCTTGTGTTTTTAATAGTTTCCCATAACCCCTAAATTGAAAATTATATTCCTATTATTCTTCAACTCATTGAGTTAAATGACCAATCAGAAATGGTTTTGCAAAGTTAGTAAAGGATAGGAAAAATATAAACCAAAGTTTCAAGGAAGCTAGCTTAATATATATTCTTTTCTTCTTTTATAAATTTGGAGAAGATTTGGTGCAGGTATTAGAAATCTATCAGGGAGACGGGATATCTGATTCCTATTCCTTAGATTTTTATGATATTTGGCAAATTATATAATTTCTGTTCCTCATTTTCCTCATTCATAAAATTAAAAGATAGCTGATGGGAGAGAAAATTAGTACAATCCTTTTAAAGGGTAATTTGGCAATGCCTACTAAAATGTGAGATGCTTATAATTTCTGGCCCAGCATTTCCCTTCTCTATGCATCCTAAAGAAAGCCAGTGCAAGGAAGCGCGTGCATTCCAGCATTATTTGTAATAGGGAAAATTCTGAAACAAATATCCATCTGAAGAGAATGACATGAAACAAACTATGGGGCATCCATATGATGAACTACTCTGCATCTGATAAAAAGCGTGAAGTAGCTCTATGTCTATTAATACGCAAAGGTCTCTAAGACATATCATTAAATATAAAAAGCAAGTTACATAAAACATGGTGCTATTTATTGCACATACACTAAATGATATTACATATTTCCTGCAGATACATGTATTTGTATGTCAATGTTCGTGACAAGTTTGGAAGGTTGCACAGCAGACTGACCACTGGTGCTTGTTTAGGAAACAGAAGTGCCAAAGAGGACGCTGACCTCATTTGTGTTGTTTTTGGTTTTCACACGAAGAAGATATTCATAGATTGTATGTGTAATTACAATGAATTTTAAAAAAAAATTAGAGTCCTAGTCTAGATAATCTCAAAGTCCCTTCCGAGTTCTCTGTTTGTTGAGAAAGTATGGATGATTTCTTATTTGGAAATCTTAATTTATATCTCATATCGTAACATACCTACACTTAACTAGTCTTTATTATCTGTTAGTCTAGTATTTTGTAAACCCATATCTGATTTACAAGCAAACAGTTGAGAATTACCTATCATTTCAAAAGGAAGTGACACAAATGTGAAATAGCTTTATAGATTTGTAGCCAAATCCTCAGAGCCTTGGGCAGGATATTTAACATGGTTTCCAAGTCAGCATCAACAAAGGACCCAATTTACAGTGTGTTAGTGGCTACAGTGCTGGGCTCTTCTGGACTAAAAGAACTCAAAGTACTCTGGTGTTGCCAATTCTACCACAAAATTCTAAGGCACAGAATGAAATGCTATTCTCTGTGTTTAATAAAAAGGATCTGCTATAAAGCATCATATCTTTCTAAAGTGTTAACCAATCAACTCAATATCCCATTCAATATTCTTTTCTCAAGAGTTATCTCAGACTATACCTGACCTGGCTTTATCTTTTTTTTTTTTTTTTTCAAGTATTAGAGAGAGGAAACACAGGTATAGAAAACACCGAAGCACTGTTTGGTAAAATTAAACACAATTTACTGGAGGCAAAAATGTAACACTTTTGCAAACTGCATTTGGCACAATGTACCCATGCCCATCACTGGCCCATTTGCAAAACTGTAAATTGGTCGCCCATGTCTTACATCCGATGATGGTGACACAGTGAAAGAGTATTATTAGTACTGCCTACAATGACCTAAAAGTATTTCCGCATCAACCACAAGAAACTTAGTGACTGCGAGCTCGCAAGAGACCTTGTTCGTGACTTCCGGTCTCTCCCTTTATTTCACATTCCAACCAGATTTTAAGTTGGATTCCATGACTTAACCCATTTCTCTTCTGGAAAGAGTTAACTGCTCGTCTACCTCAGTCTCAAACTGAGAAATGGGCATTCCTTCTCTTTTCTAGGGCCAATCCTGGCCTTGGTATATTGATCCAATTCCATCCCTCTTTCCTCGTGACTCTGTTTGATTAATCTTCCCCTCTTTCTCTTGCACCTCCAATTTCCTCCTTTCCCCTGATTCCTTTTGTTCTACATAGAAATGCTCAGGCTTCTCTAAATAGAAATAAAAGTCCTTCAATCAGGGATACTACACTCAGAACCCAGAGTCTTCCTTCCTCCCCAGGGACCGGCCTCTGCTTCCCGGTGCCTTGATGTCTTCTCCGTTGCTCAGTGGACTCCACTGTGTCCAGGATTTTCCATTTCTTTATACTTTGAGGTCCAGTGGTCTGCCTCAGTTCTTACTATCTATGGTGTATCTAGAACATATGACACCATGGGCCTAACACTCCCTGAAATTTGCCCCTTTTCATTCTTCCCATTTTTTACCACTTCACTGACTCCTGTTTTCCCCTCTCTCATGTTACATGTAAATGTGAGTCCTTGTACATCTTGTCTGGCTCTGCTGAGAGAAGTCATCTAGTATGTGCCACCTTGCATGATGAAGGCATAAAATGGGGCATTGTTCTTAATACAGTTTATGTGAGTGTCTTGCCCTGGAGCATAACTTCAGAGAACAGAATAAGAAGAACTATTCCCGGACTGAGAATTGTGTGATCAGGGGCCTCTGAACCCACCTGGAACCCATACTTTCACTATGCTTCAGCTTTCACTTTTGGCAACTCACTCCTCACATCAGGATCATCACCCCTGACATGTCTGATTCAAGGGCCAATTCCATATTCCCACATGCCTGTTGGATATTTCCACTGGGTAACCTGCCAGCTCCTGAAGTCATCTTACCTGAAATCACAGTCTTACCTTGCTTATTCCCACCTACACCCTCCAAGCCACCTCTCTTTCCAGTAAGTTTCTCAAGAGCACAAATCATCACTTATTCAACTCATTCAACTCTAATTCCTACAGGGGGCACCCTGAGGGCATAACTCATTTAGAAGATATTTTGTCAAGTCTTCAGAGCATTCATTTTCTTTTTGAGAAAAATTTTAAGTCCTTAGAGAAGAGGTAAATATTGAATTCAAATCTACCCATTTTTCAAAGGTCATCTTCAACTTGAACGTTCTAAATCTTTTCTCAGGACACTACACAAGCTTTTTATAACAAGTTAACAGAATTCATTTTACAAGTTGGTACTTCACTAGTTTTGCAAAGAAAAGGACATTCTTTGCATAAGTATGATTGTTGAAACTGGGATCCAGTTCAAGTAAACAGTTAACTAATTAATTCTATGGTTGGTGCCTAGATTATACTGTTAATGTTATTTGTGTCTGCATTGAAGTTAATGAAAAAGCCAGTTTATCCAAAAAAAACAGTAATGGAGAAACCAGTGAATAAAGATTCCTCTTTCAAACTCTGAATTTAATCAATAGTTCTAATCATTCAATTTCTGATTTCTATTTTTAAAAACCAAAACACATCTCTTGTAAAGTAAAATATGATTTTATTATGATAAATTATGAAAGTTATGTATAGTCGCTGTAGAGAAAATTGCAAATGTGAGGCAACTACAAGTAAGTAAATTAAAATCATTCATAAGCCCACCAGCTAGAGAAAACCACTGTTATTTTGGTGTTAATCCATACAGTTTTTAAGCATTTTCTCTTTTTTAAAAAATAAGATATTTTTGTTCATTTTCCTTTATAGTCTGCATATTTCTCTTGACATTAGAACATGAACATTTTTATGTATTAGTTAATTTGGCAACATCATTTTTAATGCCTGCCTAAGGTTCCATTATAGACATATATCCTAATTATTTAACTGATTTCCTATTGTTGAATATTTATAGTTTATTTTCCAATTTATTATGCTATTGATCAGTACCACGATGAACTTCTTTATAATTTCTACCCACTTTCATGAAAATTTCCTTAGAATAATGCATTAAAAGTGAAACTGTTGGATCAAAGGACTTGAGGGTTTTTATGCTTTTGATAAATATGTCAAAAGCTACCCAGAAAAGCTGAATCAATTTAAATTCTCTGCAAATAGCTTAGAGTGGTATTTAATCTCATCATTGCCAACCACCAGCTCTCTTAGTTTTAGAAAAAAGGAAACTTTATGGGTGAAAATAACTGCTGTTTTAATTTGTGTTTCTTTGGTTAGTAGTAAAGTTAATAATTTTCTTAAACTTATTTATGCTTGTATTTCTTTCTTTCTTCCTTTCTTTCTCTTGCTTTTTTTTTTTCATTAATTGCCCATTTGTATTCTTTGCACATTTTTCTGTTTTTCTTATATTCTAGGTACTGAATAAGGATCTAAATCTTCTAAATGTCATTTATTTTGCAAAAAAATATTCCGTCTGCTTTGTTTTGTTGTGCCTTTGCATTTTGTTTTTTTAATATGTGAATTGCTTTATGTGGAAGTATTTTCAATAATGCTGTCAAATTTAACTTTCCTTTTGTAGATTCTGCCTCTTTTTGAATAATCCACTCTTACCTAACTGATTTAGTACCTCTATTATGTGTTAGTTTTGTTTGTCTGTTTGCTTTATAGTCATTAGGTATGTTTATGAACTTTCTGTTCTGTTTTACTGATGTGTTGGTTTCCATTGTCAATAAAATGCTGCATTAGCTGTCTTACACTGTGTTCGAAATTTTGATTGCCAATATTCCCTCTTAGTGTTTCTCAAGTAGTTTCTCCAAAAAATTTCAGATTAACTTGAGTTGTTTTCCAAATTTATAAAATAACTTTCCATCTTTGAATTTGCATTAATTTAATTTGGGAATGATGTGTGTCTTTAAAATATTATCCTATCTAGAAATAGGGCATCTCTATTTATTTAAAACTGTTTTTTATTATTTTGAGAATGTTTTAGATTGCCTTTAATGTATAGATTCCATATACTCCATAAGATTTTTTTAAATGTAGGTATTTTATATTTTGGGTTGGGTTGGTGTTTTGAATATCATTCTCGCAAACTTTTTATTACCAAACATAGGAAACTTCTCATTTCATAAATTTATTTTGGAAATATCCTCCTTATTGAATTCTTTATTAGCATTAATCTTTTCAGATGATCTTGTGTTCTTAGGGTAGACAATCATGTCATATGCAAATTATAAAATGGCTTTTTTTCTAATATTTATAGTCCTTATTTCATTTTTTGGGCCTGTGTTCACTAATACGAATGACAGTGCAAAACTTGGCTTCTTCTTAATTTAATGGGACTATGCCCCCAAAATGTTACTATTATGTATGATGTTGGTTGCCAGTTTGACACTAGTATCTTACTATTCTTAATTTGTAAGATCTCTTAAAAATTATTAGGAATAGATGTTGAACACATGTCTTTTTGTCACTTTATCAGTATGATCTCGTGGTTCTCCTCCTTTTGTCTGTTAAAGTAGTGCCAATATAGATACATTTTCCAATATTAGAATATTCTTACATTTGAGGATCAATCTCTACTTTATTACGTTGTATGTTTCTTATAATGCTAGATTTTATGTATAGACACCTTCAATCTTATTCACCCAGTAGAATAATTCTTCAGGGTGGTTTATAAATGGAATACATTACATGAATTAATAGGAAATAATGCATGTAATATTTTCATTTTCTCAAAGCTCCACCCATATTTCTACATGGTTGGAAGAAAGGCTATAAAATTATCTTAGGTAATGCTTTCCAAGAAAATCACATATAGAGCATATGTTCAGAAACGTCCAATAAACAGCCTCTTAACCCGAAAAGAAGTTAAACGAATTGCACTTGGCAAAAAGGCACTTCTTTGCTACCTTTTAGGGGAAATGGCTTTTTTTTTAAATGACTACCTCAGAAAGCATTATTCATCTGGCACATTCACTATGTAATTCTGAACCCCCCAAAGGTAGATTCTAACAAAGCGAGAAAAGGAATTCTAACCATAATATTGTAGACAAAAAGGGGTTAAGCTGTCAGCATTACGTTCCCGGTGATACTTAACATCGTGGTAAATAGAAACAGACACTCACTCACATTGTCTCTTGAGACACTAATAGTCAGCCAAGAGGTCTATTTTTAGTAAAATACTGTTTAACCTAATAATCCTCTACTCCAAAAAATAAAGTATCAATTTTTGTCAGATCCACAAAGTCAAAGCAAAGACAACTGAGGCCAAAAAAAATCTGGATTTTCAAACAAAAAATTTCACGTTCACTAGATCCTCCCATGACAACGAGTATGTGTATGTCTTTGAACAGGAGTAGCATTTTGAAGTATGATATCCGGCTCCAGGAACAGGATTTAATAGGATGCGGAAATTTTACAGTTGACCTTTAATGTGGTACTGCGTTGAGAAGGAAGAAGTTCAAAAAGGGTAAAGTGTTACATTCCATTAGTGGCTGGAAATTTCAGGCAAGAATAAGCAAGGCGAGCCCGTGGCAGGATTTCAAATTCATGCACATGGCTAAACCAGTAACAACCAATTTTGACAATCTCACACTGTGCATTGCTGGAAAACTATTTCCTGCTTTCTTTTTAACCCTCTGGCTCTTACTTGCTCCTCGAAACTGAGCACTGGGTAAAAGCACTTTGGAAAACTGTTTGTTAGTATCTACTAAAGCTGGACATATGCGCTGTCTGTAAGCAGTGGTGTGCCAAGCTGGCACCCACCAGCTCATAAGCCCACTGTACACAGGTCCTCTCCACTCTGCAGTCGAGTACACGACTGCTTATAACTCAGTAATTTCACTCTGAGGTACATGCCCAGAAGACAAGCTTTCACACACACAACATAGATGTGCACTAGAAAATCCATTGCAGTACCATTAATAACAGCTCCAAACTAGAAACTAGCCAAAGGCCCATAACTTTACAATGGATAAATGAAATGAATGTTGGAACAGTCACACAACGGAATACTTTTCAGCAATGAGAACTGCAATTGCATATGACAATATGGATGAGTCTTCCAAACACTTTGTTGAGTGAAAGAACTCAGCACAAAAGAAGACCTGCCTTATGTTTCCACCGATATAAAGTACAAAACAGACACAGCTAATCTACGCTGTTAAAGTCAGGAGATTATCCTTGGGGGCAGGGGCAGTAGCATCTGGAAGGAAGCAGGATGAGCAGGGCAGGGAGACAGAGGGTTAGGTTGGGGGCATGTGAGGACTTCTGGGATGCTGGGAATGTCCTGTTTCTTAATCTGGGTGTCAGGGTGCTGGTTACATGGATATGCTCAGGTTGTAAAAGTTCAGGAACTGTGTACTTTTCTAAATGTATTTTATATTTCAATAAAAAATATATAAGAAAGAAAGGAAGGAAGGAAGGAGAAAGAAGAAAGCTCAGACAGGTATCAATTTCTAAAGGGGCTTTCCCTTATCTCGGATACCTGTCCACCTAACCAAATGGTTGTGAGACTTTAAACAGAAGTGTAAATTTTTTTATAAAATGACTAGTATAGTGTCTGGCATAAAGTCTGCCCCTCCAAAGAGTATTTATTCGTATCATCATTCTCTGACTCGCCCCTTATCTGTGTTACCATATCACTTTGTATAATTATTCCACACTGTACTGTAATCATGTTTTTGCTTCATTTCCGGTCCTACTGGATGACCAGCAGCTTGAAGCACAAGACAACGTCTTAATTGTATCCACAGGGGCTAGAACAGAGCGGGTATTTGATAAATATTTGATGGGATTGAATGAAAGTCTGTAACAAAGCTCCAGGACTGATGAGTAGGTCCCAGGTGACTTGTGGGTCTTTCTCTCAGTCCATCTAACTGACCATGTGGTTGAGTTACAAAGGAAGCTAAAAACAGCTATCCAGAGCTGAGAGTGTGCTAGGGCTGAGAAAGGCATCTCCTGGGCTAGAGAGAGAACTCACTTTTGCTGTGACGAACTGTATACACATTTCCTCAAGATAGTGATTTTATTTCCTTGGATTTCAAAGCAGTATCTGCACTCCCACATTCACTGCAACCTTCACAATAACCAAGATATGAAAACAAACTAAATGTCTATTGACAGATGAATGGATAAAGAACACACACACACACACACACACACACAATGGAATATTATTCATTCTTAAAAAAGAAGGAAATCCTGCCATTTGCAACAATGTGGATGAACCTGGAGGATATTCTACTAAGTGAAATAAGCCAGACATAGAAAGACAAATACTGCCTGATCTCACTTACATGTGAAATCTTTAAAAAAAAAAAAGTCAAATTCATAGAAACAGAGAGTAGAATGGTGATTACCAGGGGCTGGGGTAGGTGGTAGGAGAAAAGGGGAGATTTTTTTAAAAAGGAAGTATAGTGGTGGTTGCCAGGGGTTGGGTGGAGGGGAACTTGGTTAGTTACTGTTTATTGCATACAGAGTTTCAGTTTTACAGAATGAAAGGAGTTCTGGAGATGCATGGTGGTAATGGTTGCACAGTAATATGAGTGTACTTAATACCACTGAACTTAGGATAAAGACAGTATTTTATGTTATACATATTTTACCCACCACACACGAAAGAGAAATGTTGACACATTTCCATTTCAAGCCCAGACTCAAGGTAATGTCAGAGTGAGATGCTAACATAAGCTGCTACAAGGGTATCAGACGTCTATGGGGATCAAATGTGATCAAGCTCTAGAAAGGCAGTGGCAAAAGTGATGAACCAAGACAGGGGAGAGGACTTCACCATCTTCCCACCAGTCCAAAACAAGAGAATGGCAATGCTTTGACAATCAGAGCCTGGCATAAAGACACACAGGAAACCCCTGGGCAGAAATGGTACCCAGCATGAAGGACAGACGTTATGAAGTCCAAGTTTTCAGAATGTGGAGGTGGGGGTTCAGTCTTCTCAGAAGATCCTAGAAAGAAGAGCAAAGCAGAAAAGCAGACCTCAACGATGCTGGAGACCTGGGATATAACTTCTGGGTCCTTTCTGCTTGGCTGGAGCAGTACCATAGAGCTAAGCTGTGTCACCATCCCATAACACTGTTCCAGTGCCAGGGGACTTCCTGGAGAGCAGCATGCAGCAGACTACAAAGCTTAGGGATTTCAGGTCATGAACTACACTGTCCTGAAACTTTGCATTAATTGGCTGTAAATGATGGAGCCACAAAATTCTATGTTCATCCAGGATGCTAATGATGACTGGAGTAGGACCCAAAAAAAATCCACATGTAGATAAAATGAGGTTACTGGAATGCATGATCTTTTAGGCTCCTCCAAAGTCTAAAATCTTTAGCTAATAGCTGCTTGAAAAGCTAACAGATCTGCCAACTCTGACTCACAGTTAAAACAGTAAAACTGAGCATCACAGCAGGGGCTGTCACCTCCGATTCACTCCCAGCCCAAGTCTTCAGTTTACCAGGTTGATGATTTTTGTCCATCCTTCTACTGTGGATCAGCCAACCAAACCAACTGACCGTGGGAGACACACCCGACCAGAGACGGTCCTTTCTGTTGAACCCTCCCTCCTGGTTGGTGAGTTCACTCAAGAAATCAAATTAGACATGAGAACACATTGCTTACTGTGCAAAGAAATGAAACAAAAGAAAAAAAGAAGAAAGGAACAAAGCAAGGAAAGACCTGATGATGACAGATTTTCCCAACAATCATTCATTTAACATTTGTACCAACATAATGCCAGTTGTGTGCAGAAACTGAAATGTTATGGATTCAGAGTATCTCATACACCTTGAGAGACTCCCCTTATAGAGTTTATAGGTCTCAGTAGTGGTTCTCAACCTTTGGCGATTTTGTCACCCAGGAAACATACAACAATGTCTGGAGACACACTGGGGATGTTACCAGCACCCGGTGGGTAGAGGTCAGAGATGCTGCTAAACATCCCACAATGCACAGGACAGCTCCCTACTTTCCTAGCAAAGAATTATTTGGCCCCAAATGTTAAAAGTACTGAGGTTGAGAAATGGTGATCTAAAGGGAGAGAATAAATCAACCATAACAAAGAATGTGATATATGCATACATAGGCTTCTACCTAAGAAATGAAAGGGGACAATAAATTGCGTGTGTGTGTGTGGGGGGGGTGGGGTGTGGATGGTTTCTAGAAAAGCTTTTTAGAGCAGATTACCCATGAGATGAACATACAGATTAATTGAAGAATATGGGGAGGTGGGTAGAGAGAAGGAAAGGGAACAACTGTGTTCAAGACAAAGGACCAGCAGGTGTGAAGACACATGAGAACTAAACTACACGATCATTCGTCTCGGAGAGAAGGATCAACCTGGGGCACCACAGGATTTGAAGCTCAAGAGGTAAGCAGGGGCAGACGATGCTGACCTGTGGATGCTGTACTAGAGACTAGATCAGTATTGTCCCATCAAGCTTTCCTCCACTGAGTGGTCTTCTCCACTGAGCATTAGCAAAGCACTAGCCTAGAGGACAAATGTGGAGGTAGGGATGTAAACATAAGGCAAAGACACTTGCTAGGAAGCCATTCCAGAAATCAGGTGGACAGTAACACAGAGAAGCAAGTGCAACTCCAAGAGGAACTGACGGGGCATAATCCACAAGATTTGGTGACTGAGTGGATGCATGTGGGTGGAGGGTGTGTGCTTACATCAAGAATCAATGCTGGGGCTTCCCTGGTGGTGCAGTGGTTAAGAATCCACCTGCCCATGCAGGGGACAGGGGTTCAAGCCCTGGTAGGGGAAGATCCCACATGCCATGGAGCAGCTAAGCCTGTGCGCCAAAACTACTGAGCCTGGGCTCTAGAGCCCACGTGCCACAACTACTGAAGCCTGCGTGCCTAGAGCCCGTGCTCTGCAACAAGAGAAGCCACCGTAATAATGAGAAGCCCGTGCACCGCAACGAAGAGTAGCCCCCACTCGCCACAACTAGAGAAAGTCCACGCGCAGCAACAAAGACCCAAAGCAGCCAAAAATAAATAAATAAAATAAATAAATTTATAAAAAAAAAAAAGAATCAATGCAAGTCACTAAAGCCAACATCCTCCTCCAGGGGCAGAATTTTTTCCTTTTTTTTTTTTTTTTTTGGTCATTAGAGTAACGCCACACTCCTAGGGGATGTAGCTGACTTAATTTTTCAATTTATTGAAATACATTTAATTAGAATTATCACTTTCATATATTATCATTAGACATATTTTTAGATAAGATTTGGAGTTAATCTAGCCTCATCCTTCTATTGATAAATCATCCTTTTGGGTGGGTTGTTCCAGAAAGTTTCCTAATCCCATATACTTTACTTGTATTTTTGTGAGTGTTAAAGTCAAAGTGACCATTTCTGACTCTCATTCTTAAATCTTTGAGGCATGCTTTATTCGAGTCCTACAGTTTCCACTTTTATTGCACAGCTTCCAGTTCTCTTTATTAACTCCCAAATGCTGCATAATGAAATCTTCTTCAAGTGTGGCTGTATGAACCTTAAACTAAAAAGGGAGGGTGTACAGAACTGGGGATCTGGGGTTAGATAACTAAAATGTGCTCACTCAGAAGCCAAGATAGGCAGGCAAAACGGCACCATTCCAACTGCTTAGTTTATTTATTGTTTGTTTTTCTTTTAAAATTATCTAGCGGATTTCCTGTATAGGACCTTGGATTGCCTAGACCTGGGCTGTCCAATATGGTGGCCACACTAGTCCTGAATGCTGCTGGTCTAAATTGACATGTGTAAAGTATAAAACATATACACCGGAGTTCAAAGACTCTGTACAAAAAAAGAATGTAAAATATCTCAATTATTTTTATATTATTTACATGTTGAAATTATAATATTTTAGATATATTGTGTCAAATAAAAATAGTTTTACATTAGTTTCATTTGTTTCTTTTTATTTTCCCTTAATGTGGAAACTAGAATATTTAACATTACCTATATAACTTAAAGGAAGGCACCAAATCAACCTTGGAAGACTGAAAAGCACAGAGCTTTACTACAAGTGCTGGAGAAAGACGTAGGAGGTTATGACATAAAGGAGATAAGGAGGAAAGAGCTCAAAGAGTCCTGGTTACTTCTCCAAAGACACCTAGAAGATGAGGGAGAAGCACTCATCCAAGGTTCAAAGATTTCAAAACCAATGCTATTGGTTCCCTGCTTCTCCATATGTGTATAATCTAAGCTCAGCCGTCACCCTGACAGCGTGCTCAGTATGACTCAGGCACAATCAAATGGCAAAGGTGAGGGAGGTGACTGGGCTTCAGGGTGGCCTCACAGAGTCAGCACACCACAGCAGGTGAAGAGAAAGCAGCCAGGAGGGTACAAGTTCCAAGGATCAGTGGACAGATGAAGGCCTGGGGTTGGGGCAAGGAGTTCATAATGGGAGGTGAGCTTGTGACTAGAGGCGAAGGTGAAGGTCACCAACAAGGGGTGCCAGGATGACCTCCAAAAGATACTGAATTCTCAGTGACCACAGAAAACTTGGCTTGACATCAAACAATATGATCAAAGAATAGATACTTGTATATGTATAACTGAATCACTTTGCTGTACACCTGAAACTAACACAACATTGTTAATCAACTATACTCCAAAATAAAATAAAAATTAAAAAAAAAGACAAGAAGAGAGCCCTCAATCGACCTGTGACAGTTGTTAAGGGCAAGATGCCCCTCCCCCTGCACCCAGGTGCCATCTTGTGATGGAAGGGACAAAAAAGCCAAACTCTTGCACAGGTGACAGGTAAGGAAGCAGAAACTTAAGGCCAATGAGTGACCTGAGGCTTAAATGGGAAAAAACTGAGAGATATTTAATTGGAAACTTCAAATGTTTTCTGTGAAAAATTATTTGAACCAACATCTGATTGTGTCAGCTTTACTGTTAAATTCCAGCCCCACTTGGAGAAGTGAGAATTTGAGGGTGAGAACACTTTGGCTTTCTCTATAGAGCTCCTTTCAAGGAACATTCTCAGGGCTCAGTGATGAATTTCTTCAGACGAGCTGAGCTAAAATAGCCCATTGTGCTTGTCACTTTGCAGGTAAATCAAAGGAATAAAACAGCAAAAAAAAAAAAAAAAAAAAAAAAAGGACTCTATAATACCAAAGGCAAAAAGATAGATCAGCCAAAAAGTTCACCTCCAAAGCCAAAGAGGGATCTGAAGGATGCCAAGACATGTCAGGAAATTAAAAGACTATCTCAATTTTTAGAACTCCCCAGCAACCAATGTAATTTGAATATATTCAGAATTTCTCTCTCTTCTTATGTGTCATAAAGAACCATATCCCCACTCAAATATTCAGTGTATATAAATAGAACACAATCCCCAACCTTACACTGGGCATTTAAAAGAAGGTTTACGCATACTTTATTCAGACCCTGTTGTGAAAAATCTAACTGGAAAAAAAAATCGCTTCTGGGACAATGGGGAAATATTTGGTTCCTAATAGGATACTGATAGAATGTAATTACTGTTAAATTTTTAGGTCTGACAAAAAGAATCCTTTTCTTGTTGAGACTCATACTGAAATATTTATGACAGAATGGTTGAGGAAAGTCATCCAGTACTTTGGGGCAGTAAGAAATTAGGTGGCTGTTCTGATGAAACAAACAAAGTTTGGTTTTAAACAGTTAGTGAACATGTTTGGATTCATTGTGCTTTCTCTTTATTTGTGTACATTTGAAATTTTCCATAATGAGTAAATCTTTAAAAATAAATGTCAGAGAATGGATAAATAACAAGGTCCTATGGTCTAGCACACGGAACTATATTCAATATCCTGTGATAAACCATAATGGAAAAGATTATGAAAAAGAACGTATATGTATGTATAACTGAATCACTGTATAGCAGAAATTAACACAACATTGTAAATCAACTATACTTCAATAAAATAAATTTTAAAAATAAGTAAATAAATATCAGAAACATGATACTGAGCTGAAGAAGCCAGACATCAGAGAGTACACATGATATGATTCCATGTATAAAAAGTTAAAAAACAGGCAAAACTAATCTCATGTATGAGAAGTCACATTACCCTTGGTGAGGAGAGGATAGAATGGGGGGAGCATATGGGGATTCTGGTTGGTGCTGGGAATGTCCTATTTCTTGATCTGGACAATGGCTACAGGATTTGTTCATTTTGTGAAAATTATTGTGACTTGTACACTTATTACTTGTGTACTCTTCTATATGTATAACTCCATTAAAAAGTTTTTTTAAAGTTTCCTCAAAAAGCTGAAATATTGAGTAATGGTTACCATTAAATCTATTAACATACATCTATGGTTTATGCATTGTATGTGAGGTACATATTTAAGAATTAAAGAGATTTTAATATAAAGTCTCAATTGTTTCAACCCAGCAACATCACTATAAAAACAACCTAGAAATTATTAGTCATAAATAAAATGCTCTCATTTTCTGGTCTTGTCTATTCCCAATAATAATAGAATTTGTTGAAGACCCACTGGGTGCTGGTTGAATCTCTTACCCCTTAATCCACCCTAAAAGGTAGACATCATTTCTAACGTATAAAAAAGGAATCTGTGGCTCAAAGGAGTTAAGTGACTTGATCAAAGCCACAGAGCTAGTCATCCAGGACTCAAACCCACACTTACCTGGCTCAGAAAACTATGTGATTATTTCCATTTCACCACAATGATTTCCAAAACAAGCATCCAACAAATGTGCAAATTACGTTACGTGTTTATTTTACATTAAGCAGGATATTTGTTTAAATTTGGGTTTCTGTTTTTAACCAAAATAACTCAAAATGAAAACAATTTGAAACTGTAAGCAATGGTTTACTTTTAAAAATCCCATTAACCTCACACGTGCCAAATCTCACTATAATTCACATACCGATTCTACGCCTCTCGTGCTTTCTAAAATTTAATTGCCTCCCTCCAAGCAAGTACTTTAGGGGTGATGCTAATTCTCCCACCTGAACGGAAGGCATATTTTATTCTGAAGAATAGGAGTTCTTTGAATCGGGCTTGGAAAAGTCATTTTCAAAACTATTAACACCATATGCCTCCTTGAAAAAGAGGTTTAATCTACATGCATGTATTTGAATTGAGTCACTGTTAAGAATGTATGCTCTTTCTGAATTTTACAAGTATTTGGTTAGATGTTTATATATGCAGAACTTAATCCTTTCCCATGGAATTTAACCAAGATTTTATGCCCTGGGAAATGAAGAGACCTGGACTTAATTCAACAAAAGCAAATGTGCACAGTAAAACAAGTTTACTGCTCAACTGCTGAATTTTAAAAGTTGATACACGTTGTAATCAATAGTAAGCAGTCATTCTTCTATTTTCTTAAGAAAAAGAAAAGAAAGAAAGACTAAAAGGTCAGTGTTGGGACTCTACCAAGCCTTCAGGCTTGAATGTTCAATTAGGGTTCCTCCAAATGGCTGGCTTCCAGGGTATTTGCCAATGTGATGTAAGAATGAGTCTTTAAGTCTTGCTCAGGACAGAGAGGTCTCACAGCCTTGTTCTAAATAGAGTTGTGAGACAATATAAATGTTCAAAGAAGGCAAGTTATTTGAATAACAAGTTCGCTAAAAGGGTAAGACTCCTCAGAACTGCCCTATGGTTTCTTTTTTTTTTTTTTAATTTTGAATATTTAAACATTTATTCATGTTTTCTATAATTTTCATAGTTTATTTTCCTCAGGGATGAATCATTTGAAGTAAATAAATCTTTAAGTTGTAAAGCATTCATTTAGTCCTTAGTCATAAAAATACACACTTAAATAAAAGCCTACTTTCGTCTGAAATTCCATACTGTTAAGTAACATTAATGTTAAACTGTGAATTATGTTATTACTTTTTTTTAACATCTTTATTGGAGTATAATTGCTTTACAATGGTGTGTTAGTTTCTGCTTTATAACGAAGTAAATCAGTTATACATATACATATGTTCCCATATATCTTCCCTCTTGCGTCTCCCTCCCTCCCACCCTCCCTATCCCACTCCTCTAGGTGGTCACAAACCACCGAGCTGATCTCCCTGTGCTATGTGGCTGCTTCCCACTAGCTATCTATTTTACGTTTGGTAGTGTATATATGTCCATGCCACTCTCTCACTTTGTCACAGCTTACCCTTCCTCCTCCCCATATCCTCAAGTCCATTCTCTAGTAGGTCTGTGTCTTTATTCCCATCTTACCCCTAGGTTCTTCATGACCTTTTTTTTTTTTTTTTTTTTTTCCTTAGCCCTATGGTTTCTATAGTAGAAATGCAACCAAGTCCTCATATGGGTCGTAAACAAGAAAGCTTAATGAGGCTGGAGCAGAAGAGAATTCCACTTAAAAGAAGCACTGCTCAGTGCTACAGTAAGGTTGGAACACTTACCTATCAGTGGAAGCTTGATCACTGTAACTGAACGAAGCTGTTTGATTTGAAATAGTCAATAAATATTGACCTATAAATATGGCTCATGAGTAAAATGGTGATCTAGCAGATTTACATAAAGGCCTGGTCACACATACTTGCTGCACAGTTGAACAGTATTTTTTTAAACAAACAAATAATAACCCATATGAAAAGGATATAGTGAAAGCATTGGATTTATTTCACCGAGAATGCCACAGTAACCAAGGTTGAGAAAGCCAATTTATTTGTATCTGATTGTAATATTGAAGATATATGTTGAATAAAATTATTTAAAATAATGTAAGGTGGGGCAATATAAAAGAGTCTAACATACATGCAATTGGAGCCCCAGAAGGAATGGAGAGAGTGGAACAGAAGATATTTAAAGAATAATAGCTGAAATTTTGCCAAATTTGGTGAAAGATATGAATTTGCAGTTAAAGACACTCAACAAAACCCAAATAGAATTAACACAAAGAAAAACACACCTAGACTCATCATTTTGTAAATGCTGAAAACCAGCGCTATAGAAAAAATCTTGAAAGCTGCTAGAGTAAAACAAGATATTTCCTACAGATGAACAATGATTTGAATGACTGCTGTGGGTACAAGAGTTAGATGAACACCTTTACAGTGCTGAAAGGGAAAAAATGTCACCCTAGAATTCTATATCCAGAAAAAGTATCATTCAGGAATAAAGAGAAAATAGAGACATTTTCAAAGCATAAAACTAAGAGAATTTTTCTTCAGCAGACCTGAACTAAAGCAAATTCCAAAGGAAGCTCTTCAGGTTGAAAGGAAATGATACAAAATGTAAACTTGAATCATCAGAAATGAATAATGAGCACTGGAAGCAGTAAATATGTGGGTAAATTTTTTTAAAGATAGTTTTCCTCTGAATTTCTTTAATATATATAATACTGCTTAAAGCAAAATTATAACATTGTCTTGGGATCAGAATGAATGTAGATGTAACTAACATACAACTACTAAGGAACCAAGAACCACATAAATGGGCCTATAGGGTTGCATGATTTCCATAAGACATGGTACAATATTAATGATGTTTTGAAAACTTTCAAAATAAACTGTTTGAAAAATAATGTTAAGCCTAAATTTCCAGATATTTGATCTTTTCACTTCAATTCAGTTTAACAAAACATACAAGCAGATGTTGAGGAAGTACAGCTAAATATACAAACCTATGGAATACGGAATTTTCAGGTCGCAAATATTGAAAATTTTTGTGAATTTGAATTTTGAACTTCTCTGTAAGTTTCTCGTAATACCTATCTTGTTAATGCATTTGGGTTGCTATATGAGATTTTAAAGCTAATGAAGAACCGTTCATTGACAGAGGACAGGAAAGCCCAGCCTGACTTCACAGAAGGTAGTGATAGTGTGTGAGGAGGATCTGGCCTGCTTGTCTGTCAATCAAAAACACTGGCAAAATAGCACAGGGAGATCAGCTCTGTGCTTTGTGACCACCTAGAAGGGTGGGATAGGGAGGGTGGGAGGGAGGGAGATGCAAGAGGGAAGAGATATGGGGACATATGTATATGTATAACTGATTCACTTTGTTATAAAGCAGAAACTGACACACCATTGTAAAGCAATTATACTCTAATAAAGATGTTAAAAATTTTTTTTTAATTTTTTAAAAATTAAAAAAAAAATAAAAATAAAACACTGGCAAAAAGCCAGTTTGGAAGCTAACATTTAAAATCTTGCTCTTAGGGACTTCCCAGGTGGCGCAGTGGTTAAGAATCCGCCTGCCAATGCAGGGGACACGGGTTCGAGCCCTGGTCCGGGAAGATCCCACATGCCCCAGAGCAACTAAGCCTGTGCACCACAACCACTGAGCCCGCGTGCCACAGCTACTGAAGCCCATGTGCCTAGAGCCCGTGCTCCACAACAAGGGAAGCTAATGTAATGAGAAGCCTGGGCACCGCAACAGAGAGTAGCCCCCACTCGCTGCAACTAGGGAAAGCCCACACGCAGCAATGAAGACCCAATGCAGCCAAAAATAATAAATAAATAAATAAATTTTTTTAAATAAATAAATAACATAAAATCTTGTTTTTATTTTGAAACATAAGCCAAGACTTTAAAGCAATTGCAAGGTCAAGGACTTTTTCAAATTCCTGCTTTCTATTCCTGGGTTCCTATTAAATAGTGGCAAAAAGTTGTTGCAGTTACTTAAAAAATATAATAAAAAGACATCTACAATTGGAATGGACGTCAGCCGAATGATGTTAATTTATCAGTTCTGGTTATCGTCATCATGACAAAGGCAAATTCTGAGGCTTTGAGGACACGGTGATCAAGAATACTGAATCAAGTTCTTTGTTGATACCTTGGTAGAGTAGAACTATATGGAATTGGACTATGGTTGCCTCAAGTTACCTAGTTTATAGCAATAACCAGTAAACTTTAAAAGGTATTACTCCAAGTTACATATACAAAATATATTCCAAGCTACATTTAATATTCAGATCAGCTACTACCACCTGGATTTTACAGCTGGAAGGTGGAGTGTGCCCAGCCTCCCAGAGTGCTGCCAATGGCAGAACCAGATCCCAACTGAGTCTGTCTCAAATGCCCTGCTTTTAAACCCTGTGCTAGCTGCTTCTCTTTCCACGAAGGTCTGGTTAATGATAATGATGCCAAGGACACCAGGCAAATTTCCAGAAGCATGATTTCACCTCTGATCCTATCCAATTCTTCACAAGAGGAAAAAACGATTACCCTTTGTATCAGTTTCCTAGGGCTGCCATAACAAAGTACTACGCACTGGGTGACTTTAAACAGTTCTGGAAGCTAGTGGCCCAAAGTCAAAGTGTCAGTAGGGCCATGCTCCTCTGAAAGCTCCAGGGAAGAAGACTTCCTTGCCTCATCCTAGCTTCTGGTGGCCCCTGACAGTCCTTGGCATTCCCTGGTTTGTAGCTGTATCACGCCAATCTCTGCCTCCGTCTTTACGTGGGCCTCTTCCCCTCTCTCCTCTTTATAAGAACACCAGTCATTGGATTTAGGGCCCACCTTAATCCAGGACGACATCATCTTAACTAATTAATCTGCAAAAAACAATAATATTTCTAAATAAGGTTACATTCTGAGGTTCCAAGCAGATGTGAATTTTGTACACTCTTCAGCCTACTACACCCCTCATGAATGCACCATTCCTCTGTGAATAAACCCAAATTCGATTCAACACTTTTTGTGAGAATTATTAAAGTTTGCATTTGGTTCGGACTTTATGGTTTTCAAGTGGTTTTATCTGATTTCTCTCTTTTGATTTTAAAAACGTTATACATAATCTGGGCAAGAAATATATTACCTCAGCTTTTGGATGATGAAACCAAAATTCTAAAATTTGAACCCAAGTTCAAAACTCACTTGAGTGACAAATCTGGAATTAAAACCTAGAATGTATGACTCCAGCTCAGTTTACCTTCCCAAACTCACCAGTGTCCCACATAAGGGTTCATCCACTCCTCAAAGATGTACTGCATTCTTATTCTATGCCAGGCACTGTTTTAGTTACAAGGTTCACAAAGATATTCAAAATTGACTCCCTGTCTGCAAATAGTTTGCAACCTCGAAGAAAAAAATCACTTGTGAAATCCAGATTCTTTAAACTGACCATATATACTCGTTAGGAATAACAATGTATTACACTTGTGAAAGAGTAAGTTTTTAATATATAACAATTCAAATTCTTATCTATCTGTGTAATAATGTCACACTCGTTGGCAGAAGGAAGGGGTCTAGGAAAACAATCTCCTGTTAGCAACCGAGCTTAAGTCCGGAAGTGAGTGAGTACGTGAATGGGTTTAGACATAAATTCAAGGCTGGTTTAGGTGTAGTGCCCGTTTTCCACCAGAAAGATATTAACCTCTACCTTGTTTATAAAGGTTCAGAGAGAAGTGTCAATATCCTCTTCAAGTAAACAGAGCTTGGCAAGCTAAGACTACACTAAATCCCTCATGGGACAATTTGTGCCCATTTATTTATTTATTTATTTATTATTTTTTTTTTTTTCACACACACTGTATTTTATTTTTACAAGAGATAAATAGACTGACACCAAGCATTGTACATGGATGACCACAACAAAAGCAACAATGATTGCAATTACCAAACATGAAACACACTCATACTATGTCATAATATTGACATTCAGTCCAGTAATCCTCCACTGTAACAGCTCCTTTACTTTGCAGTGAAAATTGATTTGTATATTCTTTGCCTCTGAGTCCTTGTGGGATTTTTTCTTTTTTTAAATTCAAACAGAAAGGCACAAAAATAATTAAATTATTAAATTATTAAATTTGTGCCCATTTAACAAATACCTTCCTCATGGACAGAAGCCATGGTCCAGCCTGCAACAACTGCCCAGGCTCCACACCTCTCACGGACGCTTCCCCAGAGCACTTTCTTGTACCAGTGGATCCCACCCATATCAGTCCCAGTTCTGCCACCGTCTAACAAATATTGGTAATAAAATAAAATTCATTGAGAATGTAACCATTATCTAGCCATCCACTGATATAATGACTTAAAGACCAACATAATGCTCTTACTGTAGTACCAAGAAATAAGAAGAAAGTAAATTACTCCAAAAGCACATGTATTTCAATATATCAATGCTTGGCCACAGCTTCACTAGAAGACATGGGAAGTCTCTGGATTTTTGTACAAATAAGGAGAACCACAGTGAGTGCTTCGGGCTGACAGAGTTGCCTTGCATCGGGACTCATATGCTGGGATTGATGTTGAATTAGTGACATTCTGAAATGGTGAATAATTCTTGGTAATGTTCTGAACCAAGTAAAGTATGATCATCCCTCAATTTACAAGGCAGTTGCAGCCCTGGAAAGTTCAGTGCATAATGAAACTCTGTAACACCTTACTCTTGCAATTACATGTAAGATGGAGTTAATGGAACTTCAGAACATTATAAACTTTTTTTTCACCTACGTGAATGTCTGCTAGGAAATTTGAAACTTGTGCAGGATGTGCTAGCCCTTTCCCATTATATTCCCCAGTCAATTGAACAACCAACCGCCCACAAAATTCTAAAACATAGTCTAGATCTAGAGCATGGTACTATCTCGCACCCACTAGTTCATGCTCTATGTTCTCTATTATATTCTGAATTTTGTCTAGCTAACTACCTATTGTTATTTATCAATACTTACATTGTGTTTACCATGTGCCAAGACATTTTATAAATATTAATTCAGTTAATCTTCAAAGCAACTCTATGAAGTAAGTAGTATTATTCTCCTTACCAGTTTAGGTAAGGGAAAATAAAGATTTTAAAACCTGCCCAAGACCACAGAGCTAGTAAGAGGTGGAAGCTGAGATCTGTACCCAGGCAGTATGGTTCTAGAAACAATACCCTATACCAACACTACCCACTTTAATGTACATCGAGGTGCCCATCTCTTACATCCTCCCAGGGAAGCAGATGCTGCTCATCTGTTCATTAGACCTGGAATAGCAAGGTACCACACCACATTCCCCACTGACGTAAACAAGGACTACACCTGCCTTGTTCACTGCACGTGTCCCTCTGAGCCTTGGGTATGTAACTATGAGAAATCTAAATACTGTCGAATGGATGGATGAGTAAGTGTGAATTAAACATTCACCTCCTTCAGCAGTTAACCCAACCCTTTCCAACTCTCCTCAGGACCTTCAGTTTTATGCCTCATGCTATTGTCAGATGACTTCATCTCTTACTTTGGCAAGAAGTTTATAGTCATTGATATCAAATGCCCACAAATTCCTTTCTATCTCCTCCAGGTTACTGCATATCTCCACCCATCCCCCCATCTGCAAGTTCCTCTGTACTGTTCTCCCCCTACCCCCCCTCCTTCCACCCTCAGGGAGAGATGGGGTGCTCCATCTCCTGTCACTTTTTTTTCTGCTTGACTCAATCCCTTCAATCTCTTCTGAGCTTTCTTCCCTGTCAGCTAATCGATCAGCTTATTTTCAACTCTTCCCATCTCCTAACACCCTGACCCTGTCTCTTCACCCCAACTTGCTGTGGAGACCCTCTCCTAACACCAAGCTGGACCCCTTGCATCCCAAGGGGTCTTTACTCAGAATTATATAACACACTTTGGTTTCAGTGTCAAGGTTCCGATTGCTTTTAAAAAGATGTGGATGAGGAATGTGGTCTTGGAATGACTGGGAATAATGTCACCTTTAGTAAAGTAGGGTGAATCTGAAACAAGGTTTAGGAGAGGTAGACCAAGGCTTCATGGCAGCCACTCACCATCGTGTAGACTGAAATTATGTAGAGAAAGGGAGTGAGTCAACCCACCTCAGAGGTAAGTTGTATACAGATGACACATTAGGAAGAATGTCTCTGGGGATGCAGGAGGACAGGGAGTCTCTGCTCCTAATTGTGTCAGGTCAGAGGAACTGGCTGACTTACCATTTCGGTTTATTCTGGCTTCTGAATGTACCACTAGTAGACTTAGAGCTCTAAGTACTTGGGTTTCTATATAGTAGATAACAGATATTTTTGTGTTCATGTATAGTGAGGGAAATCATCTGAATTTCTCTCTTTTATGCTATATCCTTTTTTGTGTGTGGTTCTGTAATAGACATTGACCTCTTTGAGGGCAAAGATCTTCTACTTCCCAGAAATCTACCCTGAGCTGAGTGGACACCATATACCTTGATCAGATTTTTACTTCTACTTAAATATAACCCACTTCCTGTCTTTTCTCCAAATTTTCTTTTGAAACTCAGATGCATCTCTGAAGTCTGTCTTGGTTTTAGAAATCCCTTTAAAACTGTGAAGACCAAAACAGAACACAACAAACTCTGCTTTGGCTCTTTGGAAGACAACTTCACAATTCCAGTGTAGTCCCAGGTTCCTGTCTGTTTCAAGTGTCAGGAAAAAATCCTACAGCCTGGTGCTGAACCTAAGACCCACCATGCCCTTAGGTCTGTACAGTACTCTCTCCTTTCTCTAACTGCAAATTCTCCTTTCTCTGATTCAAATTCTATCTTCCTCAATAGATTTCCTATATTCATTCTGTGGCTAGAAGTCTATGTACAAAGTATGGACTTAGTTCCATTATAAAGACTCCCTGGGTCAAAAACATACAGTTTACATAAAACTTTGCCAAGAACTCCCAAATATGGCAGTTCTGTGACTGTGAGAGCCTTCCAGTTTCTCTGAACTTATGTCCCCATGTCCTATAATCATGTAAAATGTCAAAAGGATCTTAAAATATCAGCTAATTTGAACAAACCCCTCAAAATCACGTAAATAGCTTTTTAAATGATAAGAATAAAAGAAAGAAAGCCCAACACTGAATTATTGAGTGGTTAGGGTATCAGCAAATTAACTCTGCATAAACTAGATATTTCTCTTATATTCATGGTGTGTGTACTGCCCCCTTCAATAAATGTAAATATATATATATATGTAAGTATATACTACATATAAAATTTAAAATATGGTAGATTATCTAATATTTTGCCCCATTTAAGTACTCCTCAAAGATTTTCAGGCTTCTTTCCAGGGTTGATCATTTTGTTCAAGTTTTGGATCCGAGCCCAGAGCACTTGGTCTATATAACCAAAACAGAACATCCAACGAATTCAAGTTTGTCAAGACAGACCAAAGCTCTCAATGTTCACAACCCAGCCTGAGCCTCAAACTAGGACTGCTGAGGGAGAATTCCAAACGGATTGCATAATCTAGGGCTGTAGTGCTCCAAAGGGGGCAGGGGCAGTGAACTGTCAGCTATCTGAAGGGGAAAAAACTGGCCTTCACCACCTTACAAAACAAAGTATGGCCTCTGACTGGCTATAAGTCAAAGGGATTGTATGTCCTGCTCTGTGACAGGACTCTGTCATTTCCAAGCCCTCAGCAAACAACAAAGATGCTCCCCAAACATCCTAGCTTCAAAGTCATCCAGGAATTTGTTTAACATTTTCTTCTCTGTTAGCTATTTAAGTTTAATATTTTTATGACCTTTTGAGATTCACAAACTGACTTAGAAATGTAAAACGCCTATGGGCTCGCTTCTACTCATAGTGTGGTGGCAGTAGGTGGGAGAGAAAGGGATGATGGGAGCTTTCTGGGAGTCAAGAGATCAGAAAAACAAAACAGTCTTCTAAGTGGCCTTAAACTCACATGGCAAACACATAGCTTCTGCATTAGGCCTAGTAGATGAGATGTAAATAGTCCCGAAGAAGCTGGTATGGAGCTGGTAAGGAAAGCCTTTCTTAGCCAGTAGGACACAAAGGAATTAGTTGGTGGGAGACATATTTCAGCCATAACTGCATCATTTTCAAATTAGCTTGGCTTTTTTTATAGTCTTAGCAACCCCACAGACACAATCCTCAAGCGAGAAAGGGCAAACAGTCTCCCAAATAATTCAGGAGTAGTGCCTGGGCTCTTTGTATCTGAGAGAATAAAAGACAAATTAAATAGCACATTACCCCCAAACCACCATTCCAAACCCCACAATTTCTTAATGGTCAACACAAAGGCCACATCAGAGAATATTATCACATAAAAAAGGAATGAGGCTACATTCGTCCATAAAACAAAAGACATTAGTCCTAAATAGGGGAAAAGAAAGGCTGCAAAATGTAGTATGAGGTACATTTCAGGAGCCTTTTAATGAATGAAGACACAGCTACTTTCATCAGCATATATTGGACCCATTTCTACCAAGTCATTATTTGTACATCGTTCCCAAAACTGAAACATTCCATCTAAAGCCGTTCTTTACTTCCACCACCTTTGTTTAACTTTTGCTTTTTAGCAGCCTTAATGACGAAGATTTTAAAAACATGTTTACCATTGTCCCAGCTTCGGTCGAGTAGTTAAGGATAAATTATATTGAAACTGTTAGTTGCGGACATTAAATTGGACTGGGACTCTCTGCCCAGTAGGAAAATGACTTTATTAGTATTTCTTTGCTAACTCTGGAAAATCACTGCATTGTTGAAAAGAACTACTTCCAAAAGAATTATGAACTATCTGCTTACATGGGTAACTGGTACAAGGTAAGCAAGATCATAACTTTTTAAAATCTAAGCGTTCTTTTCATATTTTATTACAATTTATGTTAATGCATATCTAATCATGTTACTTGCCTGTAAACACACACACGCACACACACACACACATAACACCCATCCCTGCCTTGACTTCCACCTTTGTTTAAATTCTTCACTGGCTTCCTACTGCATTTAAGAAATAAATCTGACCAGCAGGGCAGGCTTAATTCTTGCCCCTGTTCTGGCATTACCTTTCACCAAACTTCAACTTGTGTTCTGAGCTCAGCCACGCACCTTTCAGCTCCTCAAACCCGCTTTGTTGCCTCCTACCACAGGGGCTTTGCATGTTCAGTCTCCTCTAATTACAAAGCTCTTCTTCCCAGCCCATTTACTACCCCCACCATGATGAGCAATTCGGTTTTATGCATCTTCAGAGCTAAGATCTCTTCCCAGTGAACTCTTCCTTGCCAGCCACCACCATCACACTGAAACAGGTCCTTCTGTACTCACAGGTCTCATCCCACAGGTGCAAAATCCACATGCATTCCTGCAACTATCTCAGTGACACCTGTGTCCTGACCACCTGGACTGTAAGTTCCATAAAAGCAGCTATGGGAGATACTGCTTTTGTTCACTACTGTGGCCTCAGCCTCCAGTGCAATACTGGACCCAATAAATTCTTGGGTGAATTAGTGAATATACTTTTGGTCACCATCAAGTTTTGAGACAATATAGAGTCTTCGAGTACCAGCAGGAAACATGGTGTACAATCTAAAGGGCAGCTGGAGAGCCTTTAGTGGGTGGAGGAAGGGACTCAAGAAGGGAGAGAACTTGGCTTCCAGTTTTCAAATGTGCAAACAATAAAAAATTCATAATGTTGATTTTTGGCATAGCTTTTGTGGTAGCACAGGTAAAAAATTAAATTCTCACATACTTTGATGAAGCATTTTCATGTAAGAATTCTAAACTGTACAAGAATGTTCTTTAGGAGTCTCTGCGTGTGGGGTGTAACTGAAACTTAAAAGTGCTCTAAATGTCCTTTAATAAGTAAATAAACAATGGTGTATTCATGCAAGGGTACATCAGTCAGTTGTCAGCAAACAGTGAACAGTGCTTTTATCCAAGGTTGGAAACTGTGGAGCTATTTTGCCTTTTGTGTTATGTATATCTACATGGTTTGTGTTTTCTATATGATATTACTTTTATAATCCTAAGACACAATAGCAATTAAACTTATGACTCTGTGAGGTCCTAAAATACAGGACTTGGAATAAGAATAATCACCATGATTCAATCATTTCATTTTATAAATTGGGACAAAGAGACTCACCAAGAGACCCAGAGATGGGTTCACTGGGCAAAGGTCACAGAACTGAAGGAAAAGCTGGACTCTTACGCCAGTGCTTTTTCCACCTATCACATTTCCTTGATATGAATTTTGTTTAGAATAAAATATATTTAAAATGGATAGATATTCTTTTTGAAAAAACTGCATATCAATTAATATAATGAACCAAAAATTCAGATGCTGTTCTGAACTTTTTAAGTCGACTTCTCATTTATTTATGCTCAAGGTTTTTATGTTCTTGAACATAAAGTAGGATAATAAAGTTTCAGCTTTTCCAAATGCACCAATAACTGTTTGTGTGACAATTCTGCATTTTGCTGTCATACAAATTATAGAAAAGAGGCATGTCTATCATCAGAAGTAAAATAAAAACATAAACATGTATATATACATATACATACATAATACATATGCATAAATATGTATAGTATATATATATTTACTGTATATATGTCAGTAAATAAAGACCTTGTACCTGTGTGTACTAGGCTGAAGGTTGCTGACATCAGAGCAAAACTGCTAAAGAGAATTCAAATATCAATAAATACTCAAAGCAATGACATTTGTATTTCAGTGGCTTGCAGTTGCTAATAAAGGAAATTAAGAAGTCTTATAATATGAAAAGGATATTAATAGCTTAATGAAGATTGACCTAGAAAGCAGATTTTTATTTTAACTCAGGATAGAATTATAGATAATGAACTGCTTTGAATAATTTATTTTAGGAAAATTGATACAAAGAGATTTTGCAATCTTTCCCAATCATAATTCATGGAAGAATTGCCATAGATTTCAACAGCAATTGGAATAAACACATCTACCACTATAAAATACAAAATTAAGAAAAACTTAAAGAATTCCAGCAACCAAAGACAACACAGTAAATATTTTCCTCATTTATTTCATCATTAACACCCACAGTTCTGCATCTTTTCCTTTTTTGAAGACCTTTATAGACCAATCCACAGCCCTGCCAATTTCATTTGAATATAATTATGTGTAGAGAATCCAAAAGTTCGAATTCAGGAAAATTAGTTAATGCTCATCACTGGCATTTTTCTCTTAGTAACCAACTAACTCTTCTGACACACCATCTAGAATGCTCTTACTCAAATGGAGATGTAAGGGTACACCAACATTTTCCAAGAGAAACACAGGCGTGGAGAGCTTTCAGGGAATGAGATTCAAGCAAGTTTTGATCTTTCTTAAGTCTGATCAACCTGAGAAGACAGCTTAGTAACACTGGCCGCTCTGTCTCTCCCACACACCCTTTCCCTGGCACCCTTCACACTCCTTACCAAGCAAAGCCTGCCCCTCATCCAATCAGAATCTTACTAAAGGGCATTATCCCAGGGGCACCCAAATGAAGGGATGATAACAGGCTCCTTTATCCAAACATCATACATAAGCTTGTAATGGTGCTTTGGACCAACCATCATGAGGACACTCTGAGTTCAGATATATTGTCAAGTAAGGCAATGGGAGGGCTAACAATTTTCATTTAACACACTTGCCTCTCCCATCCCCTACTCTGGAGGATGAAGGCACCCTTCCTGAGGGGGAGTCCCATGAGAACAAATGGAAACAAAGTTGGAAAACATCTTGACAGCAGCAGAGTGCTACAACAACGCATGGAAAAGCTTTGGGCCTCTTCTGTCTCCCACTCAGAATTCAGAAATGAGAGGCAGATCATTGCAGCACGATGGCTGTTTGTATTAACATGTTTATTTGAATTATAAATGAAATCAGACTTTTTCTGACAATGACGGCTAGGTTTCCTAATTAGACTATAGGATGAACATTTCCCATAAATTGAATGAGTTAAGACTGTAGCTCCAAGGTTTGGATAGAAATAAAATTATGATGAAAGCTTTTCTCAGAAAATATTATATAGTCAGAGTGTATTGAAATTACCAATATTCCGATTCTTCTGAAACCTACAAAGGTTTCACATGCTGCCTCTACGTGAAAGACTAACTGGTATAGAGAATGATCTCTTGATGTCTTTCCTGGAAATTCAGAAAGTAAAAGACCTCAAAATTGGCAAACAAATCCTTTTACAAGTCAAATTGTTTCCAATTATTTAAATTTAACAAAATCTAAAGAAAGTCTAAGTTGTCAGCCAATAGATTAATAAAATGACTTTTAGTGATATATCAATGATGATATTTTTTGATACATAGCTTAGGAATCCAAAGACTTGAGGGGCATTGCTATAAGAAAAGTATTTCCATTACCATCCATTTATTTATACAAGCATACTTCTCAGCATAAAAAGAATACACTTGATGCTGAAGCTTATTTCATTTTAGCAATCATAATTTTCACCCCAGATGCATGAATTTTTAAAAGATAGCCTTGTTTGTCTCACTAAGAGATATAATTCCAATAAAGTTTTACTTTTTATTTTAGAATTATAATATATAAATCATAGAATATTAAATAATTATTTACCAAGAAATAGTTGTGTTTGTCAACTGTAACTAAAAATAATTAAAATATTCCATCCAGAATAATGTTTTCAACACTTAGAGACTATGGTCACAGAATTTTTTTAATTCACATATAAATACACACATACATATATGCTTTTGCTGCAGAAAAATGATAAAATAATCAGTACAAGAATTTCAAGCATAAATATGTTAGGTTAAAATTCTATGGGAGAAGTAGTATAGAGGTTCAAGTTAAAGCAAAATCCAAACATAAATCTCTTGTTAAAAGAGAACTTAGGTGTTTTCTAATTGGATAATGTTGGCATAGTAAAACTATGGCTTTTGGATTCCATGGGAGACATTCTGGGTGATCAATGTTTTTAATGTTCATATTTATAATAAAGACAGAATTTACATCTTTTGTGGCTATCTAAACTTCAGATTTAAAAAATGTAGATGTTAAATTAAACATTTGTGAAGAAACATATAGATTATCAAAATTATTTTCAAGGGTACATTAGCTAAAACTTTGATCACCTTGGATCTAAAAGATCAGGCTAAGTGGAGTTCAAGTCTCTGCTACCCATGATGTGTGTCCCTAGAAGGAGGTCAAAGTTAAGAGACCGTGAAACAACATTATCTATGGAATTGCTTGCCTGCAGAAATTGCCTGTGTCAGTTTGACTGTATTTCTGGCGTATGTAAATGAATCAGAAGCTTCCAGAGGGAAAGAATCATGTTTTGTTCTTCTTTGATAGTACTCCTGAATGCATGGCATATAACTCAATTAATTTATTGAATAAATGATTACATTTCTCTTGGGTGGTCCTTCCTGCTTTATTACAAACTGCCCTTTGGTGGGAGTGTAAGGTGGTAGAGTATTTAGCAGTACGTCAACACAGTTTTTGACTCAACAACTCTACTTCTAAGAATCAACACTACAACAATACCTCCACATGAGCATAAGGATGTATATAAAAGAATGTCCATCACTGTTTTCACAGGACTCAAAGAGAAGCAACCTAAATGCCTTCAAAAAAGAGAAGATCTCTAAAACAAATGATGGTGTATACAAACTACGGAATTAGTAAAAGTCATAAAACTTTTAGGAACAATAAAACAGAGCTATGTACACAAACATGGAAAGATGGGCTTGATTTATTGTTAATTAAAAAAAGGAAAATGCAGAATATGCATAGAGTAACCCTATTTTTTATTACAAAAACAAATATTATACATCTGGACATACATAGATATTCAGTTTATTTATTTAGGGTTATATGTGGTAATTAAGCATTGGAGTACATACTCCCAGGTTCGAATCCCCATTCAGCCTTTTACTAACTGTGTGAGTTTGCACAAATTACTTTTAACTTCTCCCTGTCTCATTTTCTCCTTTATAACATGGAGGATGATATCTGTATCATAGAGGGCTGTAAAATTTAAATGGCAAATGTGTATAAAAGCACTTAAATAGAGGCAGGGCTGGGATAAACACTCATGAATGCTAAATATGATGATTATATGTATGTGTAAGTTTTCCTCTTACTTACAATAACATATTAAAATGCTACTGTTACTTAGAATAAAATACTCTGTATAGCAACACACCAAACTGACCCCAATCATGACTTCTGGAAAGGCCAGGAAATGAAGAGAAATTATACTTTTATTTCACATACAGATACATTTGGTTTTTCTTTTCCAACTGGGATTTTGACTTTGGAGTTTGACAATCATCAACTACTTTCATTAAGCAAGTACTACTTTTGTAATTTAAAAAATGACAAAAACACATTTTTAAGTTTAGAGAAGTAAAACAATATAACACACCACAGCAAAATTACCATAAAATGACACATTCGTTTTCTTTTCCTAAATTACATTTTACATATACCCATTGTTTTAAGACAATAACTCCTCTGAGAACAAATGCTACATTTGCCAAGGAAAGTTATTTCCTACTTTCAGTTACAATGGAAAAGTCATTTTGGTGGCTGACCTGTAAAACTGCGTACTGGTTTGTTCCTGTGAACTGTTCATTTTATTCTACAACTGTTGACATACCTTAAGGTTAAACACATTGTGTAACCTCAATACTCATTTTTTTTTTTTAAAGGCTCTTTTCTTCTGCCCTCAAGTTTAATTAAAATAGCAATCAGAGTTCCTATGGTCAGGGCAGCTGCCCCTCAAAGACCATATGTACAGTCCATAGAACCAATTTTTCTTTACTGTTATCTCTGCCAGTATCAATCATACTCTCCAAAGATAATGGCGAGCAAAGCACTTTTAGAAACAAACACATTAATTCAATCTTGACTACCTGACCATAATCTTCACTAAAAAAGCCAAGACAAAAGCTGAGGAAAATGTTAGTATCATGCAGGACCAAAATCTCTTCCGTGCTCCATTTTACTTCATTGATCTGTGGCTTTGGTTAAACAAATTAAGTTCATCAATAAAATGCTTATTTTGCATACTAACTTATCTGAAACAATATTTTCATTTTTTATTAAGTTATTTTCAACAATCTCATGAAATAAATGAAAAACATTACTTTAGTCCTCATTGCTAATTTGATTTGCAAATTTCTCATATTTGATATCCATACAACATGTATGTCAAAAAGCACATATAAACTCCGCGGCACAGAGACCATATTTTCACACTCTAAGAAAACTACATCTTAAAAGAGATGTAATGATACTAAGCATAGGTCTACATTTTATTAAGACTTCTGTGTGTTTAGTGAAATAATGCCTGTTAAACCCTTTAATTAACTTTTTTAAATGTACTGTATAAACAAGAGAGAGGGAAATATTTGCTTCCCAGTAGCAATATGTGAGTGGTGGAATGAAACAAGCATGTCTGTGTTTACTAATATACAGAAAAATGACACCTCCTCCCTTCCTCTTCCATTGCCAGCCCTTATCAAAATTTGTGTCCATAATCTCCTTTCAAAAAGAAGCCAGCTTTTCAGAGTATCTAATTTTAAGTTAATTGTACAGTAAAAAGGAATTAGCTCTAGAAACATTCCAAAGCATGATCTTGCCTTCTGACCCCACGTTCCAAGAGTTTCTTTAACTTTATGGGACAAAACTTTAGAAGAGGACCCACAGTGTCTGGGGGGAAGAAAGAGAAAAACAAAAACAGTTTTCTACAGTTTGGTTCAAATGCCTGTCTACTCTTTGGGATCCTGACAATGGGAAACAAACAACCAGATGTTTTGAAAATGCCTGGCACTTCAATAACCCCCAGCAAAAAGTCAACTCCTTCCCCAACCTCTTCCCTCCATCAGCAATGCAAATACCCCTCAAGAATATAGGGAGAGTAGGACTCAAATGCCAGAACTGTTAAAATTTTATCTATAATTCTAGAGCTGTAATGTAGGTGGAAAAGGGAGGCAGTTATTGAAAAAGGAACTTGAAGAGAAATAAAATGTGACATTGTTGAAGAAAATATTGCTTCTGGGAGGCAGGGACTCAAGAGCATCCCTTCAACCACTCCACTACTGTTTTGTAAGTGACGACCTGGGGCCAGGCACTGTACTGGACACTGGTCATTGCTGAAAATGGATCAAGTTCATCTTCTTGTTGATGCAATGATTCATTAAGAGTATAGAATGTACAAAGCATTTCCCCTTTCTGTTTAAGAAAGACAGAGCCATGAGATGTCCTGCATTGTCTCTTATAATATAAACTAGACTTAAAATTGCAATTTATTGCAATTTATTTATTGTATTTCTTAGGGTTGACTTAAAATGAATCTTCCATTTTCTTCCCTTTAGAACTGTATTTGAAATAATTAGAGCTTTTCATAGCAGAATTTTTTGTTTTCTGTATATTTGTTTCATTACAACTTTTTTTTTTTTCATTATAACAACAGAAGGGAATTTTAAAGAAAAAAAAAAATCACCCTTAATGGCACCACTATAACGCAACAGCTGGCTTCATTTTTAAATATACTCTTCCAGTCTTTATAAATGAACATATTTTACATATTTATTATTAGAGTGAAAGCATAATTTTTATTCTGCTTGTCTTTTTCCCTAATTTCAAATCTAAACATTTCCATAGTGCTTCATTTTAAAAATCCATTTCTCATAGTAGTTCAATAATTCAATTTGCTGAAATACCATGATTTACTTTTACTTTTTGCAACTTTTTATCATTCAACTCATGTCTAATTATTTTAGTCTAGAAAATACTATAGTGACTATCTTCGTGTATATTTTCATTTTTGAAATATTTTCTTGGGATACATTTATATGATTCAGCATAGCAATTCTGATAATTTTTCATACATACCATTCTTAGGAATAAAAATAATTAAAACAGTGTGCTAGCGAAGACACAGTATAATGCATTATTTATTTTGTATTTCATATTTTAGGCAGACGCAAAATCTAGATGCAGCTCCAAAAATAAATTTTATTAATTTTACCAAATTACTATATTACATAGCAACTGTAACAATTTCCAACTCAGATTAAGGACATTTCCTTTAAAAATGTAACAAATATAGCAATACTTTTATACTCCATTATTAAATTACCTATCATTTCTACCACATTTTATTGAATTATGCAGTTCTGAAACTAAGCAAATTTAATGGAGGAACAGCATATAAGATTTAGACATCTTATTCAAAATACTGGCAATATATAGTAATGATTAAAATTTAAAGAAGGGTAATAGAAAGATGGGAGAAGGGTGAAATATCTTCAGAAAAAAAACAAAAACAAAAAAACACTGTGCTAACATCTATACAAGCCATGAATAAGGGAAAGAACATGCACAAATATGTGATTTTCATATTCTTTTCTTCTGTGAACAAAGGTCAGAGCTGGATTTGCAATGAAACTTATCATAGGATGGTTTTAATTGATTCTTGAACTGGTTAACCTTATTTCTATCAAACAGATGAATTTAAGAAACCATGGTATTATATAATAAAACATTTTTCATAGAAACATAAATCATGTTCTGTTCATACACTGGAGGTGATCTATTTTTATATTATTAATTTAATTTTCATGTTTTTATCATGTATAATTTTCAACATACACAAAAGTACACAGAAGAGTATAATTAACACTCAGAGCTGTAAACCACCCTCAAATTATTCACCCATGGCCCATCTGCTCCATCCACAGACCATCCTCTCCTCCCACTGCTCTGTTCTATTTTAAATTATATGCCAGGTATCGTGTAATTTTATCTATAAGCAACTTAGAATGCATCTCTAAAGATGTGGATTCTATCTTTTAACATAACAAAAACACCTTTAAATTAGCAACAATTCCTAAATATCATCAAATACTCAATGTTCAAGTTATCTCATAAAGGTCATAATTCTTTTTTTAAACCACAATCTTAATAAAGGCTATACATTGCAACTGGTTAAAATGACTGTACAGTTTAAGTATTTTTTTAACACTTCTGTTTATTATTATTCTTTTTTTTTTTTTTTTTAGCTGCACCAGGTAGCATGTGGGATCTTAGTCCCCCAACCAGGGATTGAACCCATGCCCCCTGCACTGGAATTGCGCAGCCTTAACCACTGGACCGTCAGGGAAGTCCCTATAGTTTAAGTATTTTAAACTATAGTTTCTCCTTCTGTTTTATTTTTTTTTTCGTGCAATTTATTTATTCAGTAAACCAGGTTGATTGTCCTAAACAGTTTCCTATTTCCTGTAATATGTACTGTGCCTATGTATCCCCCATGGACTAGTCATATGCTTCTCCTCTTAGTATTTCCAAAGAGTCAGTAGTTGGACCTAGAGGTTTCGTAAATGTCAGGTTTGATTTTTTTTTTGGCAAGACTACTTTATAGGTGGTGTATCAACAAGACTTTTAATTATATAAATGCAATATGTGCACACTAATACAGTTAGATGCCAGAGAAGAACCAGATAACAGAATGAGATAAGAAAAATTCATTTTTCTTTATTTCAGCAAGTTTTAGAATATTAACTACCTTCTATAGTCCCACTATATTTCACAGCAACACTCTTAAATCACTATTTTAAATAATTTAAATTTTTAGCTTTGTCTTTCCTGATTATTATGATCAGTGGATTTTACCACAAAGAATTTACAGCAACTTTAAGATGGATATTCCATTTAAATGCAAAACGTATTTCTAGGATAATAATTTATTATCATAGGTGACATAAGTAGCATAAGTTTAACTGAGTTCAATGTCAGAAAAGTAGAAGCAACCAGTGTTATCAAATAAATGGCAAGGAAGAAAAAAAAAAAAAGATAGAAGGGGAACCTGTCTTTAAGACAGAAAATCACAAGTGTCTCACATAGTATGTGCTTTATACCGATAAACAGTATTTGTTGAATGAATAATGACCATAGACATTGAAATGAAGGGACTATCCCGGGGTATGCTTGAAAACAAGTCTGTCTCCTTCTGTAGGAAATGAGAGAATGAATGATCAAGAATGACCACACCTCAAACTTGATTCATTCCAATCTCTTCATTTGTGGCTCAAGGGATGAAGAGCCCTTGATCCTCCTCTGGTCTGACTCTTAATCAATGGCTTCTCTATCCCATCACATCCAAGTTCTCTCTCTCCTCAGCTTATCTATTTCCTGTAGTATGTATTTGTGCCTTTGTATCCCCCATGGACTAGTCACATGCCTCTCCTCTTAAAATGTCCAAAGAGTGAGTAGTTGGACTGTTTCAGCCTTTCATTTTTAGGAAGGAAAAAACCAAACTTCCATTTTGCTTTAGGTTTGTTTTCCCCCAGAAAAAGACCCCGATTCAAGGATTTGACAGCAGGTTGGTTATAATGAGGTGACCCCAGGGAGGGGAGTTGAGAAGTGAGACAGGAAGGGAGGAATGTAATGAAAGGTGTATTCTAATGAAAAAGTGACTCACTGTGAGCCACTGGGCTGAATCCTGCAGGAGAATTCTCGAAGACTATGTGGAACTTGCTTCAGGGTTGTACCAATGAAAGGGCAAAGAGCTGAGGGACTTATTAAACAACTCCCATCTACACTCTTCTTGGCTATTCCCTTTGGGAACCACTTGTCCTTCAATTTTCAAGAAAATATTCTCCAACTTTTCTCCCTCATCTCACTGACTGTTCTTCAGCAAGAGGCTGGCTCCTTCCCATGATAAACCTAAAAAGTTTCTACTGATCAGAAACCTGGTTTCTCTGTGCATCACTCTCTGGACAAGTTCATGCTCTCCCTTTTCTACAACCATCACCCATGTCCTGGTGATATGTACATCTCACTCTTCTGAGCTCCAAATTCATCGTCCCCATCGTATACTGACATCTCCATCTAAATAGTTAGGTAAGCTCCTGTTCAAAACCAAATTCACTATCTTTTTACTCTTCATCACCACACTGGAAATCACTTAAAAATAAAATAAAACAAAATAAACAATTTCTTCTTTCTAATTCTCCATTCCATTTATGACATCACCTTCCTTCTGGTTTCTCAAACTAGACACCTCTACATCATCTTTGCTTTCTTCTCTTCCTTATACTCCACATTAAACTGTCATCAATTCCACCTCTCGCCCACATTCCTATTATTATTACCATTGTTCAGACTTTGAACTGCATTCTCAACTGTGTAGTGATTTTTACTTTCTCCACATTGTACATGACCCTCCATATAACTGCCAGGTTAATCTATATAAAAAACACAATGGATAAACCCATTCAGCCTAAAGTCTTCTGGTCCATAATCACCATTCACTGCTCACCACTTATACCCTATATAATCTGCCGTTCCCCAAGGAAGCAAAGAGCATCCATGATTCAATGCTTTGGTCCCCTTCTACCTGAATTACACCTCCCTTCAAGGCCTAGACCAAATTCTACATTCTCTTTATGTCCTTCCTCATCTCTGCTCTCACATCCACCCCCAAACCTCTGAAAAACTGATTGATTTCTCCCATGTGCTCCCTCAACACATTATTCATGATACTGGATTGTCAATCATCACATTATCTGATGTGACTGTTGTTGCAGACAATCTCCCCCTCTCTATTATGAAATTTTTATCTGTGTGTGAAACGCCAGAACACAATGCATTGCCTGGCACACAATGTACTCTCAATATATGTTACTGAATTAAATAGACAAACAAGCAACCTCCCGTGTATGATATCAGAATTATTTAGTCCAACAAATAGTTGAATATCTTCTGCATTTTAATGTCTGCATGTATGTCTTAAATATCCAGAGGCAGGTAGATATCACTGTAGAAACAGACTTTGTAATAAGCGTGAGCAGTATGCAGGCACACAGCAGCTGAAGTAACAAATAGTATAACATTAGCATTAACGAGAGTCAAAAAATAAGTAAACAAATACCAAGAAATAAAGAACAACATCCCCAAATACTGCCTTCCTGAATATACTGGCTGAGGAATAAAATTAATATTAAGATTAACCATGTTGGAAATTTTCATTCTAACATATGTATTAAATACGGGGAAGAATCAAGAAGGACCTATAAAACCCAACACAGGTAAAAACTCTGTGAGTCTTCATTCGTGTGAAAAGTAAACTGTGTTCTTCATGCATCTGCTCATTTTTTAAAAAGTTATAATTTTCCTTCAATGTTAATCTAAAATCATGTCAATGTTATCATCATTGATTGCAAATCCTTAAGAGAAAATTTAGCTCCAGATGTGCAAAACATCACATTTTTTTTTTGGCGTTATTCACCTTGCTTCTGTATGCTTGGGAATTCTAACTGCTTGCAAAGTAAATCCTTAGCTCTGGCTGAGTAATAGTCTATATGAGTTAAGAAGATTTCCCAAGCATATTTTATTCTCTGTTATATTTCGAGATGAAGGCTTATTTCTGCATTAAGTAGGGAATCATATTGTTGAATTAGGTAGAGACTTAGATTTATTTTAAGCCTGAAAACTATAGCAATTCTCTTGAGCACCCCAGCTGGTACCACGAAGAATATATTTGAGGCTTCTGCTAAAAATGGCTTTGGACTTTTTTCTCTGGTTTTAAAATAAGAATTGCATAACCCCATCTTGGTCATGTATATAGAGAAGGAAATCCTATAATAGATAAGGAGCAAACCTCATTTAAGATTTAAAGGTTAACAAACAAAATACTATATCTAAAATATAAGATAAAGGGAGTTGACTCTTTATAACGTTGGCAAGGGAGCCCCTTCTTAGTAACACATTAACCAAGGACTAAAAGGAAATAACTGAGAAGATTTGGAAACATAGAAAACATTAAATAACTAATACAGAAACAAACAAATAAGAACATTTCTCAAACATTTTATGAAGCTATATTATCTTGATATTGAACAAGGACAGTACAGGAAAGAATAATTTTATGTCTGTCTTGTGAATAAAGAAGCAAAATAAAATATTAGCAAGCAGATTTTAGCAATGAGCAAGTAGGGTTTATCCTAACATATGAGAAGAGAAAAGTTCATTTCAATACATGCAGAGAAGTCATCTGACAAAAATTAACACATATTTATGATTGTTCTAAAGCCCTCAGCAAATCAGATATAAAAGGGAATTTCCTTAACTTGTTAAGGAGTATCTTCTAAAACTCTAAAGCAGACATCATGCTTAACAGTAAACATGAGAAGCACTCCCTCTAAGATCAGGGAAAACACACAGATCCAGACAGCTCTGCCTTCATTCAGTATTGTGCCAGAGACCCTAGATGATTCAAGAAGACAAGAAAAAAGTCAAATGGTAAAGAGGTTTGGAAAGAAAAAATGTGGTTATGTATAGATTATATACTTATTACTTTTCTACATGGAAAATCCAAGAAAATCTTCAGAAAAGATGATTAGAATGCAAAAGACAGTTGATCGAGGTTAATGGTTAATAAATCAACATTCCAAGACAACAGCATTTCCTACACACTAGAATAACCAAGGTAGTAAACAAAATGAGTTCATTCTCTGTAACAAGAAAACTTTAAAAGCACCTAGAAGTAAATAAAATATGAGGTCCAAGCCCTTTATAAAGAGATTAGATTAACAAATATTACTGTGACTATAAGTTTTCTATGACAAAATGGAAATGATGAAGTTCCTACCCCATACCAAACGGAAAAATCAATTCCATGTTGATTAAGGCTCTGAATGAAATAAATATTGGAGACTTTTTGAAGAAAGTATTGGAGCCTACCTTTATGATACAAGAGTTGGGATAGGTTTTATTAAGAATGTCACAAAAGGGCTTCCCTGGTGGCGCAGTGGTTGAGAATCTGCCTGCCAATGCAGGGGACACGGGTTTGAGCCCTGGTCTGGGAGGATCCCACATGCCGTGGAGCAATTAGGCCCGTGAGCCACAACTACTGAGCCTGCGCGACTGGAGCCTGTGCTCCGCAATAAGAGAGGCCGCGACAGTGAGAGGCCCGCGCACCGTGATGAAGAGTGGCCCCCGCTTGCCGCAACTAGAGAAAGCCCTCGCACAGAAACGAAGACCCAACACAGCCAAAAAAAAAAAAAAAATATATATATATATATATATAAAAAAATCAAAGGTTACAAAATATATGGGGTTGTAGGATAAAGAAGGAAGTCCTTAAAACTCAGTCTCTCTCTCTCCCTCTTTATCTCACTTGTTTTTTCCTCTTGCTCTCTAAGCTCTAGCTGCATTGGCCTCACATTGTAAAGCTCTACAGGTGGCAGAGGTAAAGCTTCCCCACACTGCAAAGCTCCACAGGATTCATCCACCTAGAACATGAGGTGCACCCCACTTTTACCCACACTTTACCTAGCTTCAGCTCCCACTTGCTCAGGGCTTTCTGAGCCCATACACTGAGTCAGGTTCCTTTGTCATGCACTCTTGCAGGATGGCCTACTCTCCCTCCCTAGCACCTATCTCAGTTTGTAATCACCAGCATTTACTGAGGAATTCATTCTTGTATGACTACTTTACACAGCTCTAATGACATCAGGAACCAACTCTATTATCTCCAGCTCCAAGGTTCTGGCACAAAGTAGATGATCAATAAATACCTTCAGAATAATGAACACAGAAATGAATGAATAAAGAATATACTTGGTATAAAGGCCATATGACCTTTATCTGTGTAAATTATTGTATTATGATGAGGAGAAGAAGCCTTATATTGCATGACATAAAGACAAATGACTGCTATATCTTCTAAATTTCTTTCCAAAAAAGTATTTTCTTTTTGCATAGTTTCTTCTTTACTTTTGTAAAAGATTTTTTACTTAATAGCATGTGGGAAAGCCTATCTCCATAATGTAGAATAATTATGTAAAAATGTGTTGTAGAATATTTTTTTCTACTTAAAGCAGAGAAAGAGGCTGCTAAATTGTGTGTGCAAATTAGAATCAGTATAAGGGCCCCAGAAGAAGTCATTCGAGGTCTAAGGGAAATTAGATATTATGAAACACCAATTGAATTTGTTTACTTCTTCAATCTATTAAGATTTCTCTTTAGTGAAGTTATTACATCACTTTTCAGTGAGCAAATCTTGATTTAAACAGATGGTACTGTGCAACCGTGATGGAATTGCCTGCTTCTAATATGAACAAACTGTGAGTCTTCTAGCAATGAGATAACAATATATCTTTTTGAAAAAAAGTTAATGTTTACTTAATAGATACTGTTTATTTAGTCACATTAACGGATGTCTTGCTGAAAATACATCAGCCCTTCCCACCACTAAACTAATATCCCATGAATCTAAGAAATAAATTTCTTCCATGTCTCCATGTCTTTTTCTTTATTACTCATTATACTTTTTACCTGAATTATAGGTATGGCAATAACACAGACATGTCCCTTTCCAAAAATCAATGTATTTCCACATACTTAAGTCCACGATTGAGAATTTGAACATTTATTCTGACATGACAAGTATGGTTATTTTAACTGCCTATTAAATATTAAAAATTCAGCTGTACATCTATATTAAAAAGAAAAATGACATGATACACTTATGGGAATTTTTCCAAGACCAGTACTTTGGACTGTAAAACACAGTGACAAATAGGAGTCACATCTCATGATTCTCTGGAAAGATTTATCACAAACCATATTATTTCAACCCAAAGAGTGACTAAATTTGAAGAAGCAACAAAGGCAGAGGCTGAGAGTGCCCTAATGAAGTTCACAAAAGAAAAGATCTTAAGGAAAACAGGATTCTCCTACATTGAGGGTAAATACTGGATTCAATTGTAATGTATAATCCACAACGTAATGGTCAAAATAAGAGTGATGCACACAAGATAGGAGCTAGTTTTTTGTTTTGTTTTGATGTTTGGATTTTTTTTTTTTCATATAACAGAAAACAGGAAGGAGCCAATACGTTGGCTCCACAGTGCCCACAGGGACTCATGATTCTACCTTTCTGCTCTGCTGCCTTAATACATGGTTTCCAATTTCAAGGTCATTTCATTGTCCAAGATATCTGCTGAGCCTCCAGACATCAAATCTATATTTAGGAAGAAAAAGCCAAGGAAGAAAGGCCCTCCTGGATGAATAGATCCATGTAAAAAGTATGAAAATGTATACAACACTTCTCATGATATCTTACTGGTCACAGAGCCACACCTAGCTGCAAGGGAAGCTGGGAAAATATTATTTTAAGCCTAGAGGACAATGTTCTGGTTTAAAATCAAAACAATTAGGATAGATGTTTGGGTAGAAAACTAGCAGTCTCTGCCATTCCTATAAGAATGCAATAGTCCTCTTTTTAATTTTTTTCATTAACTAGTACGTAAACACAGTTCAAAATTCTTAAAGTATAAAAAGGTTTACACAGTGAAGACTTTCACACCCACCCCTGTCTCCATCTGCCAGTTTCCACCCACCACACAACACTTGTATTCATTTATTATATATTCTTCCAGTTTCTTTATGTAAATACATGCAAATGAGATTATTCCTGCCTTCCCTCTAGGAGCTATTTCCAAATCTGCACATAGAGCATGTCTTCATTCCTCTTCTTTTTTATTTTTCTTTTACAGCTGCATAGTATTCCATGGCTGGATCTACCAGGGTTAATTTGTCCAGTCCCCATTTTCAAACATTTAGTTTGGGCTTCTGTCTTTTTCTGTTACAAACAATGCACAAAAGTTCTTCTGCATAAGTGAATCTGTAAGAAAAATTATAGAAGCTGGACTTCCAGGACAAAGAGCATATTTGTATTGTTGATAGATATCACCAAGTTGCTCTACATGTGTATTGTAATGATTTACACTCCTACTAGCAACATGTGAATGTGTCTGTTTTCCCACAGCCTCTTCTACAAAATGTGTCAAGTTAACAGTCCTCTTTATACTGGATATTCTTTGTCAGCATCTTATTCTTCCTGTGATTTTTGTCATAAATTCTGTATGCAAAGGCAGAAATTCCCAGGCTGGACCTCACGTTGGTAACGTGCATGAACAAATATCATAGCAGAGTTATAGATGTAATAAAAAAATATATATATACATATATATATATGTATATATACAGTATTAAAAAATGGATATTTGAAAGTCATTCACCCATTAGGGACAGTCTATTCTACTAACTGGATGTTAGAGACCATTTCCTTTGCACCCTATTTTCATGAGAACTGCCATCAAACTGGAGATCTCTGACATACACATTCACCCCTAGCTCCCATCATATTTGGCTACACTCAGCAGCTACCTGCTTCTCTGCAGCGATATAATTTTATTTACACCATTTCTTAGAAAGTTTTCTTCCCACCTTTGTCCATGTCCAATTCCTCCCAAGTCTTCTCTATTTGTCTCTAAAACACTCTCTTCACCCCCTGAATCCTTAGGTACTTACACTGGTGCCACTCAGATGGCATTTACTCCTGTCCATGATTTGAGTGCCATCCTGCCTCCATACTTGGCTTGGGACTGATGTACATCATACCTCCATAACTCACGTGATCATCCAGGTGATGCTACATTCGTTTTTCAAAAACTCCCAATGCCAACTAAGAGGCTTGCATGTTAAGATACTCTGGAGGTATAGCTGAAGATGAGCCCTCCTTCTGCACCTCTAATTCATCCTCACAGGTGGGTAGTCCTCCTGGCTACACCTGCCTTTATGTGGTTCTTCAGTGTTCATCTTAACCCCACCACTTAGCAGTCTACACTTCAGCCACACATTTTTTGAATTAGTTTCTAAGGCAAAAGAACTCCACTTGGCATAATACCATTTCTTGAAACACAGACTTGAAAAATGAACATGAGAGAGTCAGGTAGGAACAGATAATTCTAATGGGCAGGCATCTGCCTAAAGTCATCAGGAGGAAGGATTTAAACTTCTTAATTATTACTACAATAGTGCTACACTAGAAAGTCTGAATACATTTATGACATTTTAAAAAATCTGATTTCCTACAAGTATGCTTTGTTTGTGTTACTTATATTGTTACACTGACTATCCCGTAGGGCACGTTGTTAAATTAGCAGTTCTCTTTATTTTAGATGGATTTTGCCAACCTTTTTTTCTATCTTCATTATATTTGTACTAAATTCCATACTTAAAACTAGAAATCTAATATGGTGATCAAGTTCAAGGATGCCAGCAATGAAGTTCACCTAAAAATTCAGCTCCAAAGAGGTGCAGTTATGGCTGAATATTAAGGTCAAAGTCAACCTTCCTTGATTTTTAATTCAAACCTGCTATACAAATACAGTGTAAACTGGTGCTTAAGTGCCAATAATCATTTCCTTGGTAAGTCACTGGGAAAAAAGAGAAAGCTTCGAAGTGGCTAAAAGACGCAAAGGAGTTATTGAAAAAGTGACCCTCATCTAATCAGCTTTTGGATCATCTAGCAAGTTTATAACTGAAATTTAGCCTAGTATGTGACCATTAAATAATTAAGTCCTCTTTATTTCACAGTGATGTAGCATAACAATCTGCTCCAGTGCAACTAACGTGGGAATTGTAGTCATTCACTTGCATATTCTCGTTTCTCTATATAGCATATAATTTATCAAAAAAACCACACCCACAATTAAGTATGCATCATTATTAAATTTCCTGATTTTGAAAATTATACACTCTGGTAATGTTAAAAATGTCTTTGTTCTAGAATATATACACAGAATTACCTAGAGGTTAAGGGACATAGTGTCTGCAACTTACCTCCAAATGGTTCAGAAAAAAAAAAAAAAAAATTCATGTGGATTGATAGCTTGGTAGATAGAATGATGAAACAAGTGGGGAAAATTAGACACCATCAGTGAATATGTGTGAAGGATATATAGCTGTTCCTTGTTTTAGTCTTACAAATTTTCTGTAAGTTTGAAATATATCAAAATTAAAAGTTACCCCAAAAAATCCCCAAAAAGGTATTCAGCTCAAAAATCCTTATGAATATATACACTCTTATCTAATGAAAATTGTTATACCTCAGATTTATTTTAGCCTCTCTGAACTCCTATTTCATCTGATGATCAGCTTTTCCTTGCCAGAATATAATAATTATGTACTTGATTTGCTGACTATGTACTGGCCGGCTACAAATAAGGAATCAAGCAGCTTGTCTACCAGACCTGGGTCACTCACTTGGGAAAGGACATTAAATATTTGAAACTGTGTAGTGACCTTCAGTGAACCGCACCTTAACAAAACCTGGGTATTTAGAGAATTACATGAACATCTCCAGGCCTCTGGTTACTTATTAAATGGTTCCCTGGTAACCCTGGAGAGTTAATGCTCACCCTTAAATATCCAACTTACACCAGCCAGTGACTTGGGCACTGAGAACAAAAAGCCATCGGAGCATTATGAACTTAACAGGTTATCTGCAGACAGCCCAGCGTCCAGCTTGCTTTGCCTATAAACACAGCAGCCAGCCAACCCGGAGGCCTGACTGTCAAGATGATTGTCTGAAACCTTCACTTTGCTGTGCCATCATAAACACGGAGCTGTATGCGGGTATCAAGCCCATTAAGTACAGAATTTGTGCATGACAGGAAAGGCCAGGGCGTTCCAAACTTCAAAATTATTAGTTAGGAACAACTGGTTCGAAAAGAAAGTGTAGAAGTGAACAATTTCACAGAATCAAGCAAAAACAATGCTAACTTTTTTTAAACAGTAAATACAAAGGAGATATTAAGAAACAACTTATCTGATAATTTCAGGTAGTGTGTACACTCTGACTTATTTAATAATTAACTGGGTTTCACAAAAAGGGGATTAGGAATGTGTGCTATGAACAAAATGGGGAAAGCAGACCATACTTCAAGAACACAATGGTACTGGTGTCACCTGCCATTTAGAATTTAATTTTTCAAAAAAATAACTTACAGGGACTTCCCTGGTGGTCCAGTGGTTAAGAATCCACACCTCCACTGCAGGGGGCACAGGTTCCATCCCTGGCCAGGGAGCTAAGACCCCGCATGCCACATGGCATGGCCAAATAAAATAAAATAAAATACTTAAAAAAATAAATAAGAACTCTGATTTTATTGCTTGGTATGGAATCTGTATTTTTCATATATTTATATATCCATACATGGGGAAAAAAAGATCAGTGAAGCCACATGTTCATTATTAATTCAGGACATGCTAAGAATATGCTATCTGGTTTTCACATCATGACCTTTTCTTGACTATTCGATAAAATTTGTATTTTTTTCTCTTCCACACTTGTGCAATTCTTTTTCTAGTAAAACATTCCCTTAACTCATGGTAAATGGTTAAGTATTGTGGTTTCTAAGGGAATTTAAGAATGACAAATATGAAAGAGGTGGGAAGTTGTCACTTCTTGAATCCTTTCAATTTGAAAAAGATAAATTTATTGAATGAATTTCACCATGAATAACATGACTGTAGAAAATCTGAGTGACTGAGTGACTGAAATTAAAGACATTATCATATCCATGTTTCTTAAGAAGACATAGATGATAATGCATTGCAATTTTGACAAATTTCACAACTTGATAGAAAATTCTAGCACATTCAATCACAAGTTCATTGTGTTTCCTATGACTGGATAAAAGTATACCTGCCAACATTTCCAGTATAGAAGGAAGAGACTCATTTTCTGTGTGTAATATCTTTGCTTCTATATAAAATTCAAATGAAAGAGTCTTTTGCTTACATAGAAAATTAAAATTCTTCCTAATATTAGTAATAGAAAACTTAAATCATGCTCATTTAGGCAACATTATGTTTAAATATTACAACTACTCACCTCTTGGGACAGGTCTCATTTTAATTTCTAAATCATTTGATTTATAGAGTCCTTCTCCTCTGAAACACTTATCAAAATATTTTAATTACCAATCAAATCACAATAGCACTAATTATATAATAATTGTAACAGTCAACTACACAATGCTTTAAGAATTATAAATTCACCTTCCGGGAATCCACTTCCTGGGAATCCATATTAAATGCTTATGTGTTAATGTTTGACTATTTAGCTCATTTTATGAGACACTAACATAGTTGGTTGAGACTAGTTTTGAAAAGTGAAAACCATCACACTATACTTAGCTCTTTGAATTGGTCAAAGAATACAAATGTGAATGAAAATAAACAATTCCCAGGAAGTCTCCAAAGGAACTGTGAAAGTTGTTTGTCAGTTGGTGGCTACTCTTATCAGAGAATTAGCATGTAATAATGCCATAAATCTATTGTCTAAAAATACAAAGTACCTTCTTTTTAGTTTCTGATTTAATTTTCACAGGAAAATGGATCTCTCCTCCCAATGAGATTAAACATACAGCATGAAAGGCATGTACACACAACAGAGCCCAGGTTTTTTATATCTGTGTTCTTTTTACGGAAAGCAATAATTATAATTGGGTTAGACTGCATTATTGTTCCCTGTACTTCACCCCTCCCTATGCCTATTTTCTTTGCAGTTCCTCTCACTGGACCCTCTGAGGTTGGGTTCGTTCATGTAACTTGCTTTGGCCAAAGGAATGTTAGTGGACATGATAAAGCAGAGACTTCAAATGTACTTGTTCAATGGGTCTTGCTTTCTAGCACTTCTGCCATCACCCTGAGAAGAGCCTTCTCCAGATGGCTATGGGCTTGGCTCTTGAGCCTGGGCTCCACAACGAAAACATGTAGGAAAGACCAGAGCTTAACCCACAGCCAGAGCTGGGAGTAGACTTGAAGTCAAGCCTTGCTGAGCCAAGCCTAAATCAGCTAAACTCCAGCAACCCACAGACAAGAGACCTAGAAATATTGATCATAGTTGTCTGCTACAAAGAATCTGTGGTTGTTTGTTACACGAATAACTTACTGATACAGTAATTAATTATGTAATGCTTTATCTTGTCTATATATTTATACACACACACACCACCACCACCATAAAATGTGTAACAGTCTTATACATTTACTGATTTAGTTACCAACTTTTGATACTTTCCGTACTTCTATACTGGATTATGCAGTGTGGGCTGTAGCATCTGGAACTTTCCCATGACACAAAAAAATTATCATTCATGATACCAATGTGACAAGCAGAGGTAGAAAAATCGCCACGACTCTGCTAGCATCCCTCATTGCAGATTTTGGCTTTTCATACAAACATAAGTGATGAAGAACTGTCAAAAAAGAGGTGATCAACTATGAGAATTCTAGGAAGAGGAGAGATGCCTCAGTCACTACCATTAGGAAATGGAGTGGCAGGCCCTATCCATTCTATTCTATTCACTTAAGCAGTAATTTGGGAAATGGAGCACTCATGAATCCTCCTTTAAAATTAGCTAAAATCTAGCTAAACAAAAAGTGCATCAAATTACTTAAATCAAATTAAATTAAATCTATTTAACTATGAAGAGAAACTTGTAGTCTAAATTAGGACTGTTACAATAGAAATGGAAGGAGAGACCAAAGTCTAGAATTTTAGATACACGAAAGGTCATGGCAGCTGGTTGGATATTTGAGGTGAAGAGGAGGAAGAGATACAGATACCTCCAAAGTTTTTAACTTGGGAAGGGGAAGGAAGATGAAGTGGTGAATTAAGACAGGGATAGAGAGATAGAGGAAATGGGGGAGGGATGAAGGAACATGAGTTCATTGTAGGGTGTTGAGTTGGGAAGGTCTTCAGGGCAGCAAGGTGGAAATATACAGAAGGCAATTGGAAAATAGTTTTGGCATGTCAGATAGGATAGTGATCAAAACTACAGACTGGGACTAAGTGACAGACCACGTGCTAGGAGTGGATGAGGTCATCCAAGAACAAATACAAAGGAAGAGGCCCAGTGTAAGCCTGGGAAAGATGGAATCAGCCTGCTCAGCTCCTCTGAAAGCCATCACCACACTTATGCTGAGGCCACAGCCCCTACTGGTGCTCCCAGGCAATCAGTAATCCTTACGAAGAGATGAAGGCAGGCCCGTTCCTAAGAGACATGGGACTCCTCTGACAATTGACTTTGCCTCAAGGATTCACCTTCAAGTTTGTTGTACCCTCCTTAAAAGGCATGCCAGTCTAGGATACTTCCAACCAACCTCTTCTCCCTCTCTCCTTCACTCTGGGCCGAACTTACATCACAGTCAGAAGGCTCTCCCAACCTCCCCCAGCTCTCTGCCTTGTTTCACTCACACACGTTTCCCCTAATTAAACCTTTTCACATTTAATCCCATCTTGGCACTTGCTTCTCAGATCATCTGGACTACTACAGGCACATAGAGGTACCCAGGTGACTTTCCTCCCCTTAATTGTTTCAATCAGATGGTTTTAGCATCGCACAGGCAAACTCATAGAGGTTTGCAAGACATTTTGTACCATCTGCACATAGAAAAATTTTTATCTACAATGCATATATCACAGTCAATAAAGAATAAAGCTATTAAGTAACCTACCTCTCTATTAAAGAGCACTCATACAATTCAAAACCTAAGCAATAAAGAGTTAAAAACATTAGCATCAGTTTCATGATACAGGCAATTCAAACAAGTACAAAACTTCAGATTATTCTTGTATTTCATTCACATACTCATGGAGAATATAGGAATAATTTCACAAAGAAAATTTTGAATTAAACCTCTTAAGAGCTAAAATTCCTCCCTGAACGTATTTTATATCAAGAGTTAGAGATAAAGCTAAGATTCACAAAATAATGCAACATTAATAGATATCCTAAAAAGAAATCCAAACTTCTGGGTAAAATTAAAGAGTATGAGCCATTTTTAGTGAATTCCTCCACCTTAAAAAAAAAATCTCCAAAACTACAACAACAACAAAAGTAGAGGTAATAAAAAAAAAAAAAGATCCACCTTGGTGAAAATGCCACAGTCCCATTCCAGAAGAAAGTGAAATGATGCTAACAACATTTTGAGGCAGAAACAAGTGAGACCAAAGGATTGTAAGTGTTTTCAAGTAAGGATTCACGAACAAAACTGTGATAGACAGATATTCTCACTCATGCAGCAATTTAGGACATAGAATACTCAGGAATCTTCCTTTTAAATTAGCTGCATGACAAAAATCCAGCTAACCAAAAACCAAATCAAATGAAAGAAGTCAGAAATGAAGAGTCTGAGACAAAGGCAGTGCTGCTGAGAACTGAATCCATTCAGTTAATGCTGTAATTTTCTTTTTGTAATAAGTAATGGTCACTGATTAATAAAGCAGAATAATTCAGAGAGCTAGAGTCCACCAGTACCCCTTCTGCCCCAGCCCCTCCCACACCAGGCAAATACTTTCATTAATGTCATACATAACTGTCTATATGCAAATATAGACAAGAATATTCTTATCATTTCCCTTTATTATACACCTTCTGAACATGAACAGTTTACTGATCAGCGTATCTTAGAGATCTTTCTACATTAATACAAAGAGCTCTCATTTCTCCTATCCCCTCCCTCCTCCTTAGCTGCAAAATATAAATGAATAAATGATGTCAACAAGTCCCCTATTGATGGACACTTAGGGTGTTTCTAAGATATGCTTTTCTAAGCAACTCTGAGATGAATAACCTTGTACATATGTCATTTTGTACATGTGCAGATATACATAAAAAGGTAAATACCCAGAAGAGAAATTACTGGGTCGAAAGATAAATGCATTTATAGTTCTGGTAGATATTACTGAATTACCCTCCATAAGAGTGGTTCTTAATTGCACTTTTCCCAGCAATGCATGATAAGGTCTGTTTCCCCACAGCCTCACCATTAGAAGATGTTGTCAGACTCCTAGATTGTTGACAATCTGACAGGTAAAAAATGGAAATTCACTGTGGTTATAATTTGCATTTCTACTATTATGAATAAGTTTGGGTCTCCTTTTTCATATCTAAGCACTTTTTGCATTTCCCATTTTAATTTGATTGCTGGTTTTTAAATTAATTTTAAATAATTTCAGGAATAATGACCACAGAGTATCATGACATGGTAGAAGCCTTAAAAATGTAAAAATAATATTATAACTAATACATTTAGGGGCTGTGAGAATAAAGTGAAAAAGAAGCATACGTTATCTAATGTATTAATCATTCACAGCAAGAACTGCATATGGTTAAAGGGCAAAAGTTTGGTTACATAAGTACTGACTTGAACTTCAATTTCTTTATAATCATTTTTTTCCTTAATTTTAGAGGGATCCTTTAGAAACAACTTATCCTGCAGTGAAACTGTTATCTGGAGTTCAGCCCTTTAGATTATATTCAGCTTATTTTTCATGCTTAACTTGAACTAAAATGAAATCTAAAATGTTAATTGAATTAGAATGTATCACATGTTCCAGTTGTTCTAAAAGTATTCCTATTTATGTGTTACCTTTCTATATGTATAGATGTACAGGCCAGTATCTGAAATTATATTCTCTAAAAGTTAATGTGTTTCTGGGTGAAGGTATCTGAAGAAAATTTTATTTTATTGTATATTTTATTATTATTTTAAATTTTATAATGATTATATATCATTATTAGAAAAAAGCCATGATTTAAAAACTAGAAAGATCCAGAATTTTCAAGATGATAGTATATGCAAAGAATGTATTTTACAGCCAAACCAAGAAAACCATTTTCCTTAGTAATATTTTTTGGTTATTCTAATAATAAACTAAATTTAATTAATTAAAATGAAAAATTATTTTAGAAATTTATTTAAATTTTATTTAATTTTTGTTTAAAAATAAATTAAATAAATCAGATATCAAGAGTCACTTTATCTCTGTGGCTGCAAATAAAACAACTGAATATTGTTGAGATTTAATTTGAGAAATTCTTTCCTATATTTCAAAATCCTACAGGAATCTGTAGACCATGAAACAAAAAGGTGAAAATGCATTTAAATAAAGCCAATTTTTAATTAATTCTCTCTTTGCACATGCCGTTACCTGACTAGAGCATGCAAATTATACCTCAAGGGTACGGCAGGTTCACACCCTGACGTGCCTGGATCCTGACAGTCATATTCGATGTTCTGAACTAAAAAGTTGCCTTGAGTAAGCCAAAGCTTGTTTTGCTTTATTTTATTTAAAGATCACCTTCTGTAAGCCATGTTTATAAAAACTAAAAATTTTTTCTCCTCTAGCTAATTTCATATTTGATAGTGAGATATCAAAACATGCCTGGATTAATCTAACACTGATTGGCATGGCATTAAAATACTCTTTATGTTTGTTTGTTTTATTTAGCAGGTGAAAGATCAACTGCATTGGAGAAAATTTAAACTTGGTGTATTACTATAGAGCAGAGAGTTTCAAATTAACCTAAATTTGAATTGTACTTCACAGCTACTAAATTCTTTCACAAATACTTCATTTCACACTAGCAATTTTGTGAGTTAGACAGATAATCTTTTTTCTTTCCCATTTTACATATGCCACTCAACAGAGGTTAAAATATGTGCTGAAAGTCACCTATCTAGTTAAATGCAGAACCAGAACGGGAACCCTAAAGGCTATATAGTCCATCTCTTTCTCTGTAATGGATGAAGCCAGATGTGTTTGTTATCTATTACTACAATAACGCTGCATGACAAACAACTATAAAACTTCAAGGGCATAGAATAAATATTTATCTTTGCTTATGAGAGTATGGGCCAGATCAATGGATCTGCCGATCTGGGCCAGCTCAGCTGAACTCAGCTTGTCTTGCTCACGCACATGCAATCAACTAGCAAGTCACGTGGAAGCCGGATCGTCTAGCATGACTCAGCTCTGTCCCACGTGATCTGCTGGCTTCTATCAGGCTCACCTGAGCTTGTTCTGTTGACAGAAGAAGCAGCAGAAGCACAAGAGAACTCTTGAGGTCTAGGCTCAGATATGACACCCCATCACTTCTATCACATTCTATTGGACAAAGAAAGTGACAATGCCAGCCCAAACCAAAGAGTGAGGGAATAATCTCCACCTTTTTATGGGAGGACCTACAAAGTGAAATTACAAAGAGGGGTGGAGACAGGGAAGGGAAAATTTGAGGCCACAAAAAGTATAGCTGCTGCACACAAGGTTCACATCGTTTATTTCTCCTAGAACTGCTAGTGCTGAGTAGTTTTTGACCTATGTTTCAGAAAGATATGAGACAAACTCTGTGAATGCTATTGCTTCTGTGTCTTACAGAGACATCACTGCAGGCATCACTCACTAAAAGAAGAGATGGCGTGATCTTCTTTATAGGGACACACCGGAGAAAACTCTTAGGTGTCCTTATCAATGGTAGTTATCTTATTAGCTATGGTCACCATAAAACTTCTGAATAGCTAAGTCTGTTTGCTCTAATCAGCACTGAGAATCTTTGTATGTGCTGCTAGGAAACTCAGAGTCAAACCGTAAATCGTTTTGAGTTATTATACGGGCCCTTTTTGGTGTACCAGCTATACCTCTGGTTTCATCATTTTTTTTTTTTTCTCATATCCTAGTTTTCTCTTTGCTCTGACATTTTTCTTAAAAAGAAAACCCCATTTACTGTATTAGCTTCTGGTTTCAAAAATAATACGAAGTCATCATAAGAAAGTCTGAATATGAATGGCATAAGAAAGAAAATTAATTCCACACAAATTCCTATCAACACCACTACTGGTAACTGCTAACATTCTAGCATATTGCTATGGACTGAATGTTTGTGTCCCTGCAAAATTTATGTGTTGATACCTTAAGACCCAACAGGATGGTATTTGGAGATGGGGCCTTTGGGAGGTAATTAGGTAATGAGGGTGGAGGCTTATAAGAAGAGACAGGAGAGAACTTGCTTCCTCTTTCTTTCTACGCCATGTGAGGATACAGGAAGATGGCCATAAACCAGGAAGAGAGCCTTCACCAATATCCCAATCATGCTAGCACCCTGTCTTGGATTTCTAGCCTCCAGAATGGTGAGAAATAAATACTGTGTTTAAGCCCCCCAGTCTATGGTATTCTTGTTATAGCAGCCCAAACTGACTAGTTTTTTCTAGTTTTTTTTTCTTCTTTTTATATATACACATATATACACATTTATTGATATGTATACAACATGTAAAAGTGAAAGTCCATTTTTTAAAATTTAATGTATCATAGTTTTCCATTGTACTAATGATACACCTATAGCATGAGTTTTAGGGCTGCATTGTTTATAAGTACCATGATTCAAGCAACCCCATATCACCAGACACTTAGAGACGTTTAGCCTCATTTATTGTTATCCTGGGTACTATATATTCTGTAGGCTACCTCAAATTCTCACTTGTAATAAAGAAGAGAATTAACAAATAAACTTTTTTTTAACAAGCTGGACTTTGGATTTCAGAAAGTATATCACACACATTTTATATTTCTTATTTTGGGCCTACTACAAACCTATTTCCAAATTCAACCAGAAATGTATATTTACATAGCATTTTGTACTTGCCAAAATTTTTATCCTGAACTCATCTTCCTGTTAGAGATAAAATATAATTCCTGATAAGGATATGAAGAAGAAGAAGAAGAAGAAGAAGAAAAAGAAAAAGAAGAAGAAGAAGACGACGACTTGGGCATTGCATGGCACTTTTCATGAGCAGAGTTTGGAGTTGCTAATTTCTGCCCTCGTGTTTTATAGAAGGGAGTAGCAGCCTGGAGTAGGATCACACAGCATAAATCCATATTGTCTAGAATCATCTCTCTCATAGCAGTCATATATATTTAAATATTCTTTTCCTAAAATGTAGACAACACCCAGATAATTAAGCCTGTCCCTCATTTGCATATTAGTATGCAATAACAACTAACATTTACTGATATACCATGAGCTATTTTCCTATGAACATCATACTTATTATTGAGAAGGGAGTAGTAACATTATCACATTATGAAAAATGCCTCAAAAAGGGAGACTCACTCTATTATTTTTGTTTAAGGATGTCCTGAGATCAGGGATATTACTGAAAATCTTCAGGTGCTACTTTGGGTGGTTCTTTTTATTTCATTGAAATTCTTATTGAGATAATTATAGATTCACAGGCAGTTGTAAGAAATAATACATAGAGATCCCAAGTACCCTTTACACAGTTTCCCCTAACGGTACTATCTTGCAAAATATAGTGAAATATCATGACCAGGGTATTGACATTGATGCCATCCACGGATCTAATTCAGATTTCTCCAGGTTTACTTGTACTCATTTGTGTATGTGTGTGTGTATTATGCATGTGTGTGTATTTAATTATATACAATTTTATCATGTGCAGGTTCATGCATCCACCACCACAGTCAAGATATAGAACAGTACTATCATCACAAGGATCCCTCATGTTACCCTTTTGCAACCATACCAACCTCCCTCGCTCCATATGCCTGTGACTAACACCTAGCAGCCACAAATATGTTCTCCATTTCTAAAATGTTGTCATTTCGGAACACTTATGTAAATGGGATCATAGGATATATAATCTTTTTGGAATGGCTTTTTCCATTCAGCATCCTGGAGACTTATCCAGGTTGCTGTGTGTACCAATAATTTGTTCCTTTTTATTGCTGAATACTATTCCATGATCTGGAAGTACCAACATTCACCTACTGAAGGACATCTGCACTGTTTTCAGTTTGAGGCTATTGTGAATAAAGCTTCTATGAACATTTGTGTAAAGGTTTTTTGTGTGAACATACATTTTCACTTTTCTGAAATAAGTGCTCAAGACGTCGCTGTGTCATATAGTAGTTACATGGTAAGTTTTATAAGAAACTGCCAAACTCTTTTCGAAAGTTCTGTACCACATTACATTCCCACCGGCAACGTGTGAGTGATCAAGCTCCACATCTGTGCCAGCATTTGGTAATGTCACTATTTTTATTTTAACCAACCTGAGAGGTATGCAGTGATATCTTATTGGAATTTTAATTTGCACTTCCCTGATGGTCAATAATGGTGGACATCCTGTCATATGTTTATGTGTCATCTATATATCCCCTTTGGTGGATTATTTGAGCATCTTTTGTCCATTTTCTAATTGGATCGTTCAGTTTCGGTTTTTAACTGTTGCGTTTAAGGTTATTTATGTATTCTAGATATAAGTTCTCTGTCATATAAGAACTTGTATTATTTGTATTATTTGCAAATACTTCCTCCCAGTCTGTAGCTTGTCTTTTAATTCTCTTTTCAGAGTCTTTCACAGAGCAAAAGATTTTAATTCTAATAAGAGCTAACTTTTCTTTCAATGTATCATGATTTTGGTTTCAATTCTAAGAATTCTTGGCCTAGTCCTTGGTCCAAATATACCCCTCTGTTTTTTCCCTAAGTTTTATAGTTTTATGTTATACACTTATGTCCATAATTTATTTATGTTCATTTTTGTGTAAAGTGTGACGCTACATTGAGTATTTATTTATTTATTTACTTACTTATTGCCTATGGATGTCCAATTTCTCCAGCATCATTTGTTAAAAGATTTTCTCCCATTAAATTGATTTTGCACCTTGTCAAAAATTGTTGTGCACATTTTTGTAGGTTTGTTTCTGGGTTTTCTATGCTACGATCTTTGAGTTAATTATTGATATGCTGGAGTTTAACTCTGCCATTTTATTATTTGTTTTCTATTTGTTTACTCTGGTTCTCACTCCTTTATCCTCCTTTTCTTGCCTTCTTGGGAGTTACTTGAACACTTTTTAGGATTCCATGTTTATATATATATATTTTTTAAGTGGACATCTTTGTATAGTTTTCGTAGTGATTGCTCTGGCTATTAAAATATATGTATGTGTCTATTATATGTTTGTTTTATTACATTTTTTCAGTTTTATCATTTCCATTTGGTTCTTTTTCTAAAACTTCAATTTCTTTGCTGAGGTTCTCTATTTTTGCATTTATTCCAAAAGAATTCTTAATTGATTGTTGAAGTATTTTTATCCTGCGACTTTAAAATCCATATCAGATCATTCCAACCTCTGATTCATCTTGGTGTTAGCATCAGTTGATTGTCTTTTCTCATCCACGTTTTCATTTTCCTGGCTCTTAGTATGATGGGCAGCCGTCAGTTGTATCCTGCACATTTTGTCTATTATGGTAGAAGACTCTGAACCCTCTTCACATCTTTTATTCTAGCAGGCAATCACCCTGTTTAGTTTATCATGAGGTTCCTGGTGTACTTTCATGGGCTATGGTTCCAAGGACAGGTTAATTTTCAGAGCCTTTGCTGTGTTACTTTGATCTGCAGGGTTTATCTGATACTGCAGGGGCTCCTTGTGCCTGAGGGGTCAGAAGGGGTTTGCTTCCTCAGTCCTCCTCAGGGAGGGGAGCCTCAGGCCTGTGGGGACAAGTAGACTTTCCAGACTAAGTGCTCCCTGCAGTGGAATCTCTGTTCCTGGAGCTGCCCAGCAGTCCCAGTGTCCCCGGGCAGAGGAGGGCAGCCTCAGGCCCATGGGAACAAGAGGTTTCCCAGGCCAGGGCTGCTTGTTGCAGTGGGTTCCATTTTGCCAGTGCCTCAGCCACCCCCTGGTTGAGTCTCATGACGGAGAAGAGTTTCAGGAGTAGGGAGGAAGGAGAGCACTTCTTCCAGCCTCGGTCACTAGCTGAGATCCCAGTTGGTCCCCCTTGCCAGTGGTGCCAGGCTCTCCTGGTGACAGTGGAAGGACTCCCACTAGATTCATGGAACGAAGGAGCTTCCTGGGCCACCCTGTGTTTCTACATCAGAGCTCATGCAAGGCAATGTGGGACCCGGGTCACCTTCTTCTGCTGGTTGGGAAGAACAGGAGATGCCCTGCTGCCACCGTGCTGGTCCTCTAGTCCTGATGTCACAAACCAGTTTCCTTCCTGTCAGCACCTGTCAGAGTTCTCTGCTGGTTGTCTCTTGCATTATTTCCAGGATTTATGTTGTACTTAGCGGAGAAAAGCGGAGAGACACGAATCTATGCCATTTTGTCCAAATCATAAGTCACAGGGATCCTTTTTTGAAACACACTCATACCTTTGATCAAAAGCTTATAATGGCTTCAGATTTCACTCAGAGAAAAGCCAAAGTCCTTAAAATAGTCTATAAAACCCAACATAACTTGACCTTGCCTTACAGTGACCTCTCTGACATTGTCTCCTACTACTGCCCCAGCCCCCATTTACTCTGCTGCAGCCAAACAGCCACCTTTCTGTTCATCAAACTATCCCAGGTCACACACCTTCACACTTACTAATTCTTTTGCCTAGAGTATTCTTCCTTCAGATCTCCACCTGGCTTGTCCCCCAGCTCCTTTAAGTCTCTGCTCAAAAACTCAACTTTTCACAGAAACAGACTCAAAGACATAGAGAACAGACTGATGGTTGCCAAGGGGAAGGGGGTTGGGGGAGGGGTGAAGGGGGAGGTTGGGTTAGCAGATGTAAGCTTTTATATATAGAATGGATACACAACAAGGTCCTACTGTATAGCACAGGGAACTACACAAAATGCTATGATAAACCATAATGGAAAAGAATATTTTAAAAAGTATATATATCTATATATATCTATCTATATATATATATGGTTTATCATATATATATATGGATATCATATATCAAAAGCTTAGCTTTTCAGAGATGCCTTCCCTGAGCACCTACACAGTCACCATCACTCCTGCTCCCAGCTCTTCCCAGTGCTCTCAGCACTGTTGCTAGCATGCCCTCTGACTGACAATGCAAGTAAGGCCATTGTGTATTACCTAGAAGAACGCCTGACACTTAGTAGGTGTTCAGTAAAACTGTGCTGGATAAATGAATGAATAACAGGATGCACATGCATATAGTACATAGACCCAACCATCACTTACTGCTCTGTGGGTAAGAAGACACCTGCAAAGAAATTGTACTAGAACATTCGTAAGGCAACCGCAGGTGGGGTAGTTCCCAGCCATGAGAATACTCAGAGCAGTTTACTCCCACCAACCAATCCTCACTAAATGTCAACTGATTAAGGAAACCCCACCCTCTAGGCTCACCAACTTGTGTGGACTTTCTATTGACAAAGTGACACTCCTCACAGATGAATTTCTGGTACTACAGGAGAATTAGGATGGCTTCTGATGCTGAAGAACAACTAGTCAGTCTCCAGAAAGCCCAGGTACAGAAGCTTCATGAAGAAGACTGCAATGAAAAACAATAAACACTCACGCTTCCAATACGCGCTTCCAACATGGAAAGCACTGATCTACACATCTTCTGTTAATTCATGTACTCCTCACAGCAACCTCTCGAGGAAGTGTTATCAGTATCCTCTTTTTATATCTGTGAAAACTGAGGTACAAATGGATTAAGTCACACAGCTCACAAGTTAATGAGCTGAGATTCAAGCCCAAGCAGAGGGGTTTCAGAGTCTGTACTATTAACTGCCAACCTATACTGCAAAGGAAGCAAACTAAATCAGTTTTTCTCCTACACAACAAAAAGAGAACATAACTCATGAGCAAATAAAATGATAAATATGTGGGAAGCTAACTCCAAGTTTATTTTCCCCAAACTTGAATCGGAAGCTGACCTCTTAAGCAAAAGTTACGCTTGCACTTAATTACATGCATATAATGAAATATAAGAAGCCTATACAGAATCGTAAAAGTAGCGTATTATCTCCTGTAATTTGTGAAATGTTGCACTGTGTACTAATCTATTAGAATAAAATCACATCCATTAACAATAGAAGAAGTGAACTCATATTTGCTGCATCAATGTTGGCTCTACACTGTCATCATTAGATGGCCAGTTTAGCAAAAGTAACACTTGCTCTTCCTAATGACTGGCTTGTTGACTATGTGAAACTGCCCATGTTTGACCATTTTTGACCTACAATTATGGCAATTTCATATGGCTCAGCTTAAGAGATTCAGGGCTCCTTGGTTTTTCTGCTTAGAATCAGTCATTTCTATTCATGTTTTTTATGTCTATATAAAGTCAGAGATTAAAGGCTGCCTTGATTCTATATACCTAGCTTACCCTTTTAATATAATATGTTTTTCCAGGTCAGAAAGCAGAATAATGCCTACTGCATAGGCTACTTCTTACTGATGTACTGATTTGTTTTCCTAAGAAGTTCTAAGCAATTACATTCTTTTATCCCGCCCAGACCTTGCAAGACTAAAAATTTAAATATGATTTAAAATAAATTTGTAAGTGGCATTATTTCCTGTTCCAATTTTCCCACTTACATTTGAATGAAACTGTGATTTACTGCAAAGTTATACTTTCAAATGCTTCCCCTTTCTTACCTCTGGTTTTTAAAAGAGTTTATTACATGTGTTCTTTAAATATCCAACCGGAGCTACTTTAGGCTTTGAGATGTGCCAATTTTTCCTCAGAATGAGTATGATTTTCTATTTATCCAAGGTGGATAAAATAATGTATTGATCTGAGCAGGCCTCCCTAGCTAGAGTTCAGATACAACAAGAAGAGCACATCATAGGCACTCAAAAGTAATGGGCACACAGGGATCCCAGGGAATCTGGGTGCAACACTGGTTGATATTGACCGGTAGAGGGACTAAATCAGTTTCCCTATAACTGCCTCAGGCCGTCTTGATTGAGACCTTAACGCCATTCTTTTAATATAAGAAGCCTTGCTAAAAGCTGCCAGAGACACAAAGAGAAATCAAACATGGCTCCTGTTTTCAAAAACATAGAGAACTGGATCTCATTTTCCAGGGCCAACCTGGCAAGTGGGCCCATCAAGCTTGTCCAGATCCTTGGTTTAGGTGACAAACTGTCTTTTCCCGCTCAGCCTTCCATTCCTCACGTCTACTGATGCAGGTCACATGCCCCATGTCCTCTCTGACTGCAGGCATCTAGTTGATGTACTAATTCTTTGACAGCCTCCCAATGTACACTCATTTAGGAGAACATCTGCAACCTGGGACACTGGCATTCCTTGGGGATCCCAACTTTTTAATCAAATTGAGTAAAAAAAAAAAAAAGATTTAAAATATGAGCCAAAAGTACCTGAACACCTGCCATAGTTCAAATTCTCTCTCTCTCTCTCACATACACATACACACACACACTGAATATATATATATATATATATATTTTTATATATATATTCTAAATGTACGAAAATTTCTACTAAAGGTAGCTAGCAAGTGTGGAGCATTTACTCTGTGTGCTGTACCAAGTGTTTCAGATGTGTGATCTCATTTAATCCTCACAAGATTCCTATGAAGGAGATGTATTATTCCCATTTCAGAGAAGAGGAAACGGAAGCTCAGAGTGGCTAAATGGCTTCCTCAGAGACACATAGAGTGCTGAGCTGGGTTTCAAACCCAGGGAGTTGGATTTCAGAGTCCATGATCTTACACAGGGTATCTTACAAAAGAACAATTACGGAGGTCACAGACTAATTCTATAAAATACAAATAAAGAGATGGCAATAAACTGAATGTTTTAACCTCAGTGTCTCCCAGCTCAATATACATTCGCTAGATAATGGCCTTTCTTCCCTTTCACTGCAGCTCTGTTGGTTTGGTTGGATATAAATGCGCTGATGCCTGCATCTTCCCAGAGCACACTCAGCTTAAAAAAAGATGAGCTCAGAGTAAGGACTGATCCCTTCCCATGCTTCATTGACAAAACCTATCAAATTCTCCCTTGGTCAAACTCATGTGTTTTTCATCCCAGAAAAATGCATGTTGTGGCCCAGGCTAGAAGAAGAGATCTAGAAAGATTTCTCCCTCTCTACTATGGAAAATCCCCCACGATCATTTTCCAGCAGTAAAGAATCCTGAGGTTTAATTTCCACTTCCCCAGTGTTCTTACAGATTTTGAATTATTTCCATGTTCCCAACACAGGAATACTTTAAAAAAAAAAAAAAAAAAAGGCTATATTAGGCTCACAAAAATCACTTCAAAATCATTTAGGAAGAGGAAAAAATAGCACAGAAAGCTGCGAGATTTTTTTTTTTTAATTTATTCTTCTTATATTTTTTCTACTTTCCATTCATTTATTCTTCATATTATTTTTTTAACATCTTTATTGGAGTATAATTGCTTTACAATGTTGTGTTAGTCTCTGCTGTATAACAAAGTGAATCAGCTATATGTATACATATATCCCCATATCCCCTCCCTCTTGCATCTCCCTCCTACCCTCCCTATCCCACCCCTCTAGGTGGTCACAAAGCACGGAGCTGATCTCCCTGTGCTATGCAGCTGCTTCTCACTAGCTATCTATTTTACATTTGGTAGTGTATATATGTCAATGCCACTCTCTCACTTCATCCCAGCTTACCCTTCCCACTCCTCGTGTCCTCAAGTCTATTCTCTACATCTGCATAAAGAAGATGTGGCACATATATAAAATGGAATATTACTCAGCCATAAAGAGAAACAAAATTGAGTTATTTGTAGTGAAGTGGATAGACCTAGAGTCTGTCATACGGAGTGAAGTAAGTCAGAAAGAGAAAAACAAATACTGTATGCTAACACATATATATGGAATCTAAAAAAAAAAATGGTTCTGAAGAACCTAGGGGCAGGACAGGAATAAAAACTGAGAGATTTATAACAGCAAACTCATACCCTTGAAGACTAATTAAAAGTTCCCTCTCTTGTTGCAATTGCCCGCCCCCAGCCTCATTCCTCAATACACTTAAAAACACTCTGGTTTTAAGAGCCGTTGCTAGCAGGGTGCTGCCCAAGTGCATCCTGGGTTGGAATATGGCTCCACTTCCCCATCACCTCACAGGGATCCTTTCTTCTCTGAACATCAATGGAGGACCCAAAGTCTAGGGTATGAAGAGAGAACCCTATCTCACAGCAGTATAAGGCTCAAATGCTGCATGTATGCAGTTAACACAATTGTCTGGCTAGGGTATTTAGCACTGCCTTGATATTTCAGGAAGCTTCGGAAGCCATTGGTCAGTTCTGCCCCATTGAGACACTTCACTATAACGGAGAGAGTCTCCTATGATTTGAGGAAACAATTCCTTTTCTGTATTTGATTGCAAAAATGGCCACAAATCATTCCATTATGTGTATCCAGGCCTCTTTGCAGAACTTGATATAAAGAGCTGGCATCTATTTCCTCACCCTATGAATGATTTGGTTTTGCACATAAAATGGGGCAGAAGTGCCAATATGGCAATTTTGACTCTAGGACCTTGCAACTTCCATTCTGTCTCAGAACCCACCACAGGAACAAGCTGGAGGATGAGTGACCACCTGGACCAGATCCGAGCCAGCCCAGCCATCCCAGATGCAGCCTCAGACATGAGAGGCCAGCCATGATCAGCAGAGCCTCGCATCCTTCCCCCAACTACCTACAGATGCCAGAGGAGCCCGGCTGAACAAGAAAAAGGGTCTGCCTGAGCCCACACCAGACTGTCAGCCCACACAGGAGTGACTGAAATAAATGGTTGTTGTTCTAAGGCACTAAGTTTTGGGGTGGTGTGCTGCACAACAGAAGGTGACTGATATATTGGGGTAACTGTAGTTATTCTGTAAATAACTACAAGAGATAATTAAGGGAGGAGGAGAATGATAAAGGGAAAATCTCTCTCAACAGACAAAATTTTATAAGGAATGATCAAACATTGCTTTTTCTTTTGTAAAGTGGGTTTATTTACCATATGTTCAACCACACCACTATATAATAACACAACCTGAATTAATCATTAGTATTAGAAATTTTTACTTTTTTGGGAAATGATGGTGTGATATAGTGGAAGGAATGTGCGTTGGTAATTAAGAGATGTGCATTTTAACTAGGGTTCTTTTACCAGCTAGCTATGTAATTGTGCCAGACCCCATTCCCTGTCCCTCGATTACAAGAGAGAAAAATGAAGGGATTAGATGTGATAACTTAATTAAGGCCTGGTCCAATTCTAAAATGAAAGATTTAATGCCATTTTTGTCTGAAACATTAGCATTTTTTACTGCTACATTTCTGTGATGGAATAAAAACACTGCATTTAACCCTCCAACTAAGAGTCATTATCTTCAGGGTGCCCAGCACTGCCCTATGTCATATACACATATATACACACATATACACACAGCACATATACAGCTGTGAAGAGTACAGCCATACTCTAGTGCTTATGCTAGAGTTTTCTTCCTAGCTTATGAGAGCCACTTGTGTCCTTCTCTTCCCAAATCTGGGTTCAATGGCGATGTGCTGGTATCTTGAAATCAGACACAGTGGAAGTATTTATACCATGGAAATCAGCGAATGTCAACAAATCATTTTTCCCAGCAGGAGAGCCAGTTGTTAAACACTTACCAGGACAACACTGGACTCTTCTCTCATTGAGTCAGCTTTCTAATAGGGGAGCTAGACATTGCATAACTATATGCAAAATATTTTATTACAGCTGTGAGAAGTGTGGTAAAGCAAGGGAGGGGGTAATGCATATGGCAACAACACATCTTCCAAGCAGAGGGAAAGTACTGAGAAGACTTCAAGTGGAAGGAAATGGGAAGGAGGCTAGTATGGTGAGTGTGGCTGGAGCACAAAAGGCAAGAGGCCATGAGCTTGAAGGAAAGGTGGAGAAGGAGATGTAAAGGAAGACCTCCAGGGTCCAGATGGTGCAACTCTGAAGGGTGGTGCCTTTAATACGGCAGTAGGACCAGGTCAGGGGTGAAGCAAGGAAGAGAACAATACCAACCTTAGAAATGCTGGGCTTCGGGTATCAAGGGGACAGGGTACTGAATGGTGACATAAAACTGGGAGCCACTGTGTCCAGTTGGTAAATAAAGCTATAAGCACAGATGTGATTCTGGGAGTGGAAAAGGATGGCAACTTAGAGCCAACAAAGTAAACTGGGTGGCTGGGGGAAAAGGAAAATGTATGAGAGCAAAGAAGTCAAGAAAATCAAATGTTTCAAGGAAAATACGGCCATCAACAATTCTAATACTATTATGATAAAAGATCAAGCACAAAGAGAGCTAAAAATGGCCAATATGTGTTGAAATATGAAGGTCATTGGTGGCTTTAGAAAGAACACTTTGGAGCAATGGGTACAGAATCCAGGCTGATATGGACAAAGGAGGTGGTGAAAGGTGAGCAGAGAGTACAGGCAGGTCTTTAAAGATGATCATGTGAATGAAAAGGAGAAAGAAAGGAAAGCAGCCAGTTGGGGTCAAGAGAGCGTATAGAGCTTTCTTTTAAGATGGGAAAGGCTTTTCATGCTTAATATTGATTGTATGGATCTGGTTAAAGGGGAAATGTTGATAACACAGGAAATAGAAGGGATAAATGTTAGTGTAAAATCTTTGGGAAATCAGGGTCCAGGGTCAAAGAGGTAGGAACAGCCTGGGAAAGGAGGAGAGAAACAGGAGGAGAGAGCAGTTGCAGATAAAGGTGGGTTTCTGGGACTCATGGCAGGAAGGAGGTAGAGAGACCCTCCAGTGCTTTCTCTCTCCTCCAGGAAGTAGGTCACAGAAACTATTGGGAGTAAGGCAGCTGGAGATTTATACAAGGAGAAGGTGTTAATAAATGAAAAATAGTCAGAAAATTCACTGGCTTTGGATCCTGACAGACTTGGCTTCCCACCCCTTGGTAGCCTGTAACCTTAGATTAGCAGCACAGCCTTGCTAAACCTCATTCATCTGACCAGCAATGATTGAGCAATCATTGTATACTAACAGTGGACTAGAAATGCCAACCATATTGGATAAAGTCCTTGAATTCAAAGACTTCCTCATGGATAGGCAAGCAAAATGCATCAGGCAAAATTAGCACAGCATGACAAGTGCTAAGGTGAAGGAAAGCATGAGGTATCCTAGCAGATCAGAGGAAGGGGTTCCATTCTAGACTGGCAGGACTATAGATGGCCTTCTGAGGAAATAGCCACCTTAGCCATAGCCTCAGTTTCCCCAATGCAAAATGGGGAAAAATCAATCAATTGAGTAATTAACAAGATGGGCTACACAAAGCACCTGGGCACGATGTCTACAACACAGTGGTTTATCAATAAGTTCTACTTTCCTTCCCTAGAAATCCTTCTGGTGCAATTGAGACTAATTACTAAACCCAGTTCGTATATTAGACTAACATACAAAGTTGTCACAAAGTTCCATTTGGTGCACAAATCTTCACTTTCCCCCTGTTTCTCAAGACATATTCTTCTCAAATGCTGGCTGGAAGCCATCAAAACTATCACCGAGAGCTAAAGTCCAACATGGAAAACATACAAAACAACATATGATGTCTTGCATAGGGAATTGTAGCCATACATAGATAAGATTACACTAATGTTATCCCCTCTTTTATTTCTCTTTCATGTTTATGGGCCAGATGCAGCTGGATCCTAGATATCTGAGTCCCTGCTTTCCTTCAAATAAATGAATGCCCTATCTACCAGTTAGCGATCTTGACTGCAAAGGGACAACGTCCCATCTGAAACTGGCTTAGACAATGAAGGAGACTGATTAGCTCATGGATTTGAAATGGTCTGATCTATAGCTCAAATGACATCACTGAGGATCTGGTCCTTCACTGGTTTGTCTTCTGCAGGGTTAGCTTACCTGTTAGGCTCCCAAAGTGGTACCCAGAGCACCCGAACATCTTCATCCATGGGAACAAAATAACAAAGTCAGGTCCATACAACATCCTTGCAGGACATGATCCAGCAAAAGAGAGAAAGGTTCTTTCTCTATAAATTCAAGGAAACTTTTGCTTTGCACTGGCTCTGACTAGACCATTCCTGACCCAATCTCTATGCAGTGACGTCCAATAGAACTTTCTGTTAGTGATGGAAATGTTCTTTAACTGTACCTGTTCACAGGTGACTACAGAGCACTTGAAATGTGGCTAGTGTGGCTGAGGAAATGCATTTCTTACTTTATTTTAATTAATTACAATTTAAATGTAAAATGCAACATGCATCTAGTGACCACCATATGGGACAGTGAAGCTCTATAATGGGGAAAGGGCAGGTTACAGTAGTTGGCTAAACTAGTCAGTGCCCACTGCCTTGGACTGGGGATGCAGTTAATGCCATTCATTCCACAAAGGGGAGTTGTTCTGCCTGGTGTCCCAGAGCCCACCATTTTTATTTCCCATAGATTAATGGCCCAACTCAACATGAAATACTTTGCCAAGGAGTCATATTGATAAATCTAACCTAGCACAATGCCGTGTGAAAGTCACTCTGGAATAACAGCCTTTTAAAGCTGAGAGTGACCTCAAGGCTCACACACTCCAAATCCATATCTCACAGAGAAGAAATGGGCTTGGGGTATCAATTGCTTTGCTTCTGGCAGTTATGAGCAGGGCCTGGATTTGCTGACCTTCAGCCATTTTCCACTGTAAAATCGGTCTTAACGCCACAGCAATCCAACAGGCCTATTGTGACAGAACTGACTTCATTCCACAGGAAGCTTCGTAATCATTAGTTTATTGAAACTTCCAGTAAAGGATGTTGCCATAGACGCCTGATACTCTACGCTCAAAAGTCTAAATGAGCCTAAGTGATCGTGTCAATGAGGCAGGCAGGCTGGCCTGGTGGGGACAGTGGCTGACTGGATCCCACATGCCCTGTCTGATTGCAGGTGGCCAAATGTGACCATGGGGGTATTGGTGACCAGTGTTGCCAGGCCTTTAGATTTTCTGAGAAATCCAGATTTGCATATTAACTCCCCAGATTCTTTAAATGCTGGGCTTTACATTTTAATATGTTATGCAGGCCAAGCAAGATCTGTCTGCCTGTGAATGGGTTTAGCCATCTGTTTGCACCTGTGGTAGAGATTTATAAAGTCTGACCTGAAAATTAAGGCCTTCAGAGTAGTCGCTGCTGCTGGTGCCCATGTGTTCCTATGCATGCCCACTGACAACTTCTAACCACAACTATGTCTGAGCGCTTTCTTGAAACCTGGGGCCCATGGATCTGGAGGCCCCTTGGCCACGGAGAGGGGCTGGCAGAGTGCTGAGGACATAACAGCCCAGGGAAGAGCTGTCCTCAAACACTGACAGGCGGGAACTGATAGGTAAATACCACAGCTCTCTCGCTGTGGCGTGTGCCACAATGTCCCCCAGGGTTCCCCAGTGGGTTGGAGCTTCAGATGCCCAGAGTGTAACCTATTTGATAATTTAACCATTATGGGCTGTCTTCCCTTCCCTGTCTCATTTCCCCACTGCTCTGTCCATGCTTCATGAGGTCACCTTCCAAATAAAGTACTTGAACTTGAATCTTTGTCTTGGGGTCAGCTTCTGGAAGAACTCACCCTACAAACACCATCAAGCTGAAATCGTTTTAGAATTTTGTTTGTTCGTTTTTAACATCTTTATTGGAGTATAATTGCTTTACAATGGTGTGTTAGTTTCTGCTTTATAACAGTGTTCATTGCAGCTCTATTTACAATAGCCAGGACATGGGTTTTTTGTTTTGTTTTGTTTATTGAAGTATAGTTGATTTACAATGTTGCGTTAGTTTCAGGTATACAGCAAAGTGATAAATTTATACATGTCTATCTTTTTTTCAGATTCTTTTTCCTTATAGGTTATTACAACATATTGAGTATAGTTTCCTGTGCCATACAGTAGGTCTTTGTTGGTTATCTATTTTATATATAGTAGTGTGTATATGTTAATCGGTTTGTTTCATTTTTAATTTTTCCCTCTAGTCATGAACTCTGTCAGGGCTAAAAATAGATGAAAATTTCACAACCTAAAGTCCCACCTCTTCTGATCATCTAATGTCTCAATATTCACAATGTAGTGCTAAAACTGCTGGCCTCTTGCATAATGAAGCCAGGCTATAGGAACACATGCTCATCTAAAAATAGAATCCATTATGTATATCAGCACAGCCCTTAGTTTCTTAGCATAGCAACTAGTTCTGCCCCATAAAACTTTTCATTGAGGCATTCACTTCAAACAGGTGCATTGTTCACCGTGTAAAACGCTAAAGAGAAATCTCATGCAACATCATTCCCATCACAATCCACATAGAAGACAGAAGTGAAAACCAAGAATTCTTAAGGGAGAAACACGAATTTTACCACTCAAATGTATCACACAGAAGTGATTGTATCACAAGCTTCCTGTCACACCTGTATATGACCTGGCTCTCTCTGGTTTCCCTGCTGGGCTTATGTATCAATAAAGGAAGGATTCCTACAAATTAATAAGAAATGATATGATGTCATAATTTACCAAGATGATATCTGCTTTTGTATCTATAATACAAATTTAAGATATGAAATAATTATATAAAATCATTTTTAAAACCACATTTGTTTATTCAAACGTGCAACTAATTTAATGAAATATGGAATTCAAACAGTAACTTGGTCTACTAGGGGATCTCTAAAACATAAACATAAAGGTTAATAAACAGGGCTTGAGTGCGGAGGACATGTTCAGTAAAAATAAAACAAATAGCTAGTACCTGGAACATTTGGGGAATGGAAAATTAAATGAATCTTAATCAACTGAATATAACAAAAATTTCTATTTTGATTCAATCTTGGGTACTGAGAATCTTTCTAAAAAATGCTAGTAATTTCCTGCCTTCCTAAGTACAGTATAGGGGATATTATTCAATCATAGCTAAATAATTCAGAGTCTTATAGGGCCTCTGGGTGCTCAAGCTGAGTCTGACTTCTGATAGAAATGAGGCCACGGACAGGAAAGGTAGAGTGAGCACAACCCCTCAGGATGTTCACTGAATTGATTTGTGATGTCAGCTTGCTTCCTCTCAGTGTTCACCTTGGCTGCACATTAGAATCAAATGAGGAGCTTTCCAAAACAAAAAAAGAAAATCCAATGTCCTGACTGCACCCTAGAGAAATTAAATCAAACTCTCTGGGGCTGGGGCCCAGGCATCAGCACTTTTTGAAGCTCCCCCAGTGATTTCAGTGTTTCCATGTGCAGCCCAAGTTGAGAATCACTTCATATTTTTTGCCTTTTCCATGCACATGCAGTATATCTACTGAGGTTTATTTTCAGACAAATCTATGAGAAAAAAATCTCAGAGAGACACTTAACTTTACAAATTAAACAGAGTCTTTAAAAAGCAAGAAGTTAAGAGCCAGGACACAGAGCCAGATTGCCTGGGTTCTATTCCTGCCTCAATTCACAAACCGTATGACCAAGGTCATTACTCAACCTCTGTGTGCACGTCAATGTCCTCATCTGGAAATGGGGGTGATAACAGCCCTAGCCTCACAGGTTCATGGAAATGATTAAGTGAGTGTGTGTGTGGGGTGAGGGGGTGGGGGGCATGCCCATGTACATATGTATCAGAGCAGCGTCTGGCATGCAGAAAACACCATATATGTGATTGCTATTATTGGTGATTATGATAACAATGATAATAAAAAAAATAATTAAAAGGAATGTGCATAAACACTACTATAAATAAAATAGATAACTAATAAGAACCTGCTGTATAGCGCAGGAAACTCTACTCAATACTCTGTAATGGCCTATTTGGGAAAAGAATCTTAAAAAAAAAAAAAAAAGAGTGGATATATGTATATGTATAACTGATTCACTTTGTGGTACACCTGAAAATAACACAACATTGTAAATCAACTATACTCCAATAAAAATTTTTAAAAATAAAATATTGAATTAGTGCAAATTGAATTAGTGCATATGAAAAAAACACCTTAAAATTTGTGACACCAACTACTTAATAAATCGATTGCTTTTTTTTTTTTAACATCTTTATTGGAGTATAATTGCTTTACAATGGTGTGTTAGTTTCTGCTTTATAACAAAGTGAATCAGCTATACATATACATATATCCTCATATCTCCTCCCTCTTGCGTCTCCCTCCCATCCTCCCTATCCCACCCCTCTAGGTGGTCACAAAGCACCGAGCTGATCTCCCTGTGCTATGCAGCTGCTTCCCACTAGCTATCTATTTTACATTTGGTAGTGTATATATGTCCATGCTACTCTCTCACTTCGTCCCAGCTTACCCTTCCCCCTCCCCGTGTCCTCAAGTCCATTCTCTACGTCTGCGTCTTTATTCCTGTCCTGCCCCTAGGTTCGTCAGAACCTTTTTTTTTTTTTTTTTTAAGATTCCATATATATGTGTTAGCATACGGCATTTGTTTTTCTCTTTCTGACTTACTTCACTCTGTATGACATACTCTAGGTCCATCCTCCTCACTACAAATAACTCAGTTTCATTTCTGTTTATGGCTGAGTAATATTCCATTGTATATATGTGCCACATCTTCTTTATCCATTCATCCGATGATGGACACCTAGGTTGCTTCCATGTCCTGGCTATTGTAAACAGAGCTGCAATGAACATTGTGCTAATGACTTTTTTTGAATTATGGTTTTCTCAGGGTATATGCCCAGTAGTGGGATTGCTGGGTCGTATGGTAGTTCTATTTTTAGTTTTTTAAGGAACCTCCATATTGTTCTCCATAGTGGCTGTATCAATTTACATTCCCACCTACAGTGCAAGAGGGTTCCCTTTTCTCCACACCCTCTACACCATTTATTGTTTGTAGATTTTTTGATGATGGCCATTCACATTGGTGTGAGGTGATACCTCATTGTAGTTTTGATTTGCATTTCTCTAATGATTAGTGATGTTGAGCATCCTTTCATATGTTTGTTGGCAATCTGTATATCTTCTTTGGAGAAATGTCTATTTAGGTCTTCTGCCCATTTTTGGATTGGGTTGTTTTTTTGATATTGAGCTGCATGAGCTGCTTGTAAATTTTGGAGATTAATCCTTTGTCAGTTGCTTCATTTGCAAATATTTTCTCCCATTTGGAGGGTTGTCTTTTTGTCTTGTTTATGTTCTCCTTTGCTGTGCAAAAGCTTTGAAGTTGCATTTGTTTATTTTTGTTTTTATTTCCATTTCTCTAGGAAGTGGGTCAAAAAGGATCTTGCTGTGATTTATGTCATAGAGTATTCTGCCTATGTTTTCCTCTAAGAGTTTTATACTGTCTGGCCTTACATTTAGGGCTTTAATCCATTTTGAGTTTATTTTTGTGTATGGTGTTAGGGAGTGTTCTAATTTCATTCTTTACATGTAGCTGTCCAGTCTTCCCAGCACCACTTATTAAAAAGGCTGTCTTTTCTCCATTGTATATTCTTGCCTCCTTTATCAAAAATAAGGTGACCATATGTGCATGGGTTTATCTCTGGGCTTTCTATCCTGTTCCATTGATCTATATTTCTGTTTTTGTGCCAGGACCATACTGTCTTGATTACTATAGCTTTGTAGTAGACTCTGAGGTCTGGGAGCCTGATTCCTCCAGCTCCGTTTTTCTTTCTCAAGATTGTTTTGGCTATTCAGGGTCTTTTGTGTTTCCATACAAATTGTGAAATTTTTTGTTCTAGTTCTGTGAAAAATGCCATTGGTAGTTTGATAGGGATTGCATTGAATCTGTAGATTGCTTTGGGTAGTATAGTTATTTTCACAATGTTGATTCTTCCAATCTAAGAACATGGTATGTCTCTCCATCTGTTTGTATCATCTTTAATTTCTTTCATCAGTGTCTTATAGTCTTCTGCATACAGGTCTTTTGTCTCCTTAGGTAGGTTTATTCCTAAGTATTTTATTCTTTTTGTTGCAGTGGTAAAAGGGAGTGTTTCCTTAATTTTTGTTTCAGATTTGTCATCATTAGTGTATAGGAATGCAAGAGATTTCTGTGCATTAATTTTGTATCCTGCTACTTTACCAAATTCATTGATTAGCTCTAATAGTTCTCTGGTAGCATCTTTAGGATTCTCTATGTATAGTATCATGTCATCTGCGAACAGTGACAGCTTTACTTCTTCTTTTACGATTTGGATTCCTTTTATTTATTTTTCTTCTCTGATTGCTGTGGCTAAAACTTCCAAAACTATGTTGAATAATAGTGGTGAGAGTGTACAACCTTGTCTTGTTCCTGATCTTAGAGGAAATGGTTTCAGTTTTTCACCATTGAGAACGATACTGGCTGTGGGTTTGTCATATAGTTTAAAGTTTATGTTTTTGCCTCTTAAAACTATTTAAATGAAACAAACGAAGATAAAATGTGAAAAATGGAAAATAATTTTTATTTTAAGTCTATTTTTATTTTGGTAAATGCTTAAATGACTCAACTGTAAGTCTCCATTTATGTTACCAGAAGGAAAAAAGAGGCTTGTCTTGCTATTAAATATAGAAAGAGTTTGACAAGGACCCCATCAGTAGGATCACACAATTTTGAATTGGCAAGAAAAGGAACTAGAGGTCAAACAAATATGCTCACTCTATCTATAACATCTATAATTCAAGCAAAGGAGCAAGACATTGGGTCAATACCAATGTATTTGGGAATTCTACTCACAACAAGCACAAATGGGTTTTCCACATAACAAGAAATAAAATTATGAACAACATACAAAATGTATTTCCTCTACACATTCCTTTAATCCAGCGTCTCAAACTAACTTTGTATCAAAAGGTACAAATATCCCATTATAATAACTTCATAGCATGGAAAGCATCCAATTTGATTTCTACTACAAGACTAGGAAGAGCTAAATATAAGCAATTCATAAAACTGAGGCATAATTTTGTAATTAAATTATATTAGGAGTAATAAACTCTGGTTACAGTGTATTCAAACAAGCATTGCTGTTGTTATTTGCCTGATGAAGTGCTATGATGGAGACATGAAAATCAGGTTAATGCACTTACACCCTAGAAGTTATTCCAAAGAAAGAACAACGATGCCATTTCATAATAATCAGCTTGATTTTAAAATGCATTTACTAAAAAACCATGATTCACAACCTTGTAAAAATTTCCATTCTAATAACATGCTTTCTTCTATTGCATCTGCATAGGCTAAGCAATCATATTAGCTGTCCTACAGTAGCTAGAGTTCATTGAGGCAAAAGTTTTGGGACTCAAGGCAGTGAAAAGAAGGAAGTGTTGATAATAAATAAAGCTTAATCTGGAAGTAGAATTGATGAGAAGAAGTTTGTTCCTCAGCAATCCAACAGACCACTGACTAAATTATTCTCACAAACACTGAAAGTTTAATCTCTAAGGATCTGATCAGTATGGAGGAGGAGGAGCTCCTGGTGCCGATATAGCAGTGAAAATCCAATCCCAAAGTGATTATCTTAGGAAAAAAGACACAGACAACCATGGCGGAGCCCAATTCTTCTTGTGAATATTAGCATTTTCTCCTATCCAAGACTTTTTAATCATCTTAAAGCTTATTTCATAAGATGCTTCCGATTCCCGAGGGTCAAAAACCTTTCACCTATGATGCAGTATTTATTAGCAAATTATCCTCAGTGGGAAAGTCTTCTCAACAATAAATCCCTTCTTTTGCCGTATAGTTCTGTTCCCAAAGCATTACAAAATACATAAATAAACATCTTGTTTGCCCAAACAGACCTAAGTTTCAATGCTTTAGATCAAAAGACCACAGCAGAGTGTAAACAGAAAACAAGTCACTATTACCTTGAAGAAGAAGAAAAACTCTTTTAAAATATTTGTAAATAGATGGTCACTTGGCTTTCAGAACAGCACATTTGTGGTCCCTAACAATTAGTTAGGGACTAATTGTTTAGTCAGAGACTAACTGTCCATTATATACCAATAATAGAAGCCACCACAGTGAACCTTGAGGGCATTATGCTAAGTGAAATAAAGCCAGAGAGAGAGGGGCAAATATGACACGGTATCACTTACATGTGAAATATTCAGAAAGGGGTGAGGTGTCAGACTCATAGCAACAGAGAGCAGAAAAGTGGTTGCCAGGGGCTGGGGTGCCAGGGAACTAGGGAGAGGTTGGTCAAAGGCTATAAACTTTCAACTACAAAATGAATAAGGGCAGAGAATCTAATGTATAGTATGGTGACTACAGCTGACAACACTGTATTATATAAATGAAATTTGCTAAGAGAGTAGAACCTACATATTCTCACACATACACAAAAATAAGAAAAATAAGTGAGGTAGGTGATGGATGTGCTAATTAACTAGATGGGGGGATCCTTTCACAATGGATATGTACATCAAATCACCAAGATGTACACTTTAACTATCTTAAATTTTGTCAATCATACCTCAGGAAAGCTGAAATTTTTAAATTTAATTTAAAAATTAAATTAATTTTAAAATTAAATGTTTTTTAAAAAGCTACCACAAAGAGTGAGTTTACAAAGTGCCAGGCATTGTGCTACACACATGCATCATGTTTACGAGCAACTCTGAGAAAGTTATACCCCATCTTGCAGATGAGGAAACGGAGGTTTAAATGGTTGAAGAGATTCACCAGACGTGACTCATGGAGTACAAGGCAGAGCTAGAACTCCAACCCACATCTGTCCGACTTCAAGTTCTGGCCTCCCAAATCAGGACTCTTTTAAGAAAAAGAAAAGAAAACCTCCCTGGCTTAAAGTATTTACCTAACAGTTTCCAGTGCCTCTTCCTAAGAAATCTTTTTAATGCCCTTAACTATGGGGCATCTATATTAAGTTGTTAGGTACAAAGCATCCATGTTAAGCAGTTGCTAAACAAGGATTCTAGTAAAATGAGTTTATTTTAGAGGTGGTTCCAGGATACATGGGGAATCGAGACAAGAAGGGATGGAAGCCCATGAAGGGTGTGTTTTCAAGCCAGTTACCACTGAGGGTAAATGGGCTATTAACCCTGGAGGGCACTAGAAGAAAACAGAAAGCTAGCACCTTTGAGTTATCCCATCCAAGAAGTGAGGGAGCTGTGGTATTTGCCCATCAAACTTCTTTGGTTGGGTGGGTGTTAATTCAGGCAGTGACATGAGCTCCAGAGGCCAGAAAAAGCAAAGGAATGCAAATGCTGGCCACTGGGGTCCAACTCTCGGCCTCAGGAGTAGTAAGGACGTGGGTTTAGATTTTGGGCCATGTCTGCTCTATTAATTTCTTTATGTGAAGGAAATTCATGGAGGGTGAAAGAAAAGACTTAGTCCATAGATGCTGCTGGTTTGTTGGCAATGATTGGTGCACTGCTGCAGGCCAAGCAATGATCCCAGCCCTCCAAGAGTGATACTCACATGCACTTTGCTGTTTTCTAAGGTAAATCAGTAGTTGTTTCAGGGTTTGGGGGAAACTGCCAAATAAAAGTGAATAGAGTTGATCTTCTTAATTTATAATCACATCACTGCACTCAACTGACTGTTGAGTGTCTTACCCCATTCACCATAGACAAGAAAGTCCAAAATTGATGTTTCTGGGATATACTAGGGAAGTGTGTGTGAAAGAGGAAGTGCCATTGCTAAATGATGATTAATGAAATCTGTGGTGCCTGGTGGTTCTTTTGGAGGCCAGACTATTTTTTTAACATGATATTTCTAGATTTTCTTAGAGGTTTATGAGGCATCATTTTAAATATTTTTGAATTCTGGACTTTTATGCTGAAAACGTCACTGTGTCTTATGTAAATATTTAATTTTTAAACTTTGCTTTTGAACTCTGTATAGAAATTTAAGGCTACCATAAGAGAATGCAGTCTATAGTTGTCATTAATAGAAACTTAATCATTGCTCTACAAGGATCCCAAACGGTTGTCTCGTGCAAAATCATAGGCCAGAAAAAGATGGCATATGGTGCAGATGGTGGATCCCTCCTCTGGTCCTGGGTCCCTAGAAATGACTGAATATGCAGGTGTAAATATATGTCTATCATCTAGGATCATGGGTACACAGAAAGGATTGTACTTGTTCAATCAGAAGGAATGGAAGACAAAAGATAAATGGAATAAAAATGAAGTAGGAAATGACATCCCAGAAACCCACAGACATTAAAACATAGGAGTAGATCTGGGCCACCCAAACAGGTGGTGAAGTTATCAGCACTAGGAATGAAATGGGAGCATCAACTCAGGTCAACCCACCATCGCAGCTCCCACCTCCCACACCCTCCACTCTCAGCCAGAAGAAAGCTACAGAAGAGACGGTGCTATCAGAGCTGGCTCCAACAAGAAAGAATGAGGAGCCACCCACAGACAAGACTAATCATTTGAAGAAATTAAATTTAGAACCAAACTTCACATCAATGTTCAAAATACATTATATGATTGCTATGGTCTGAATGTCTGTGTCCCTACCCCCCAGGCCAAATTCGTATGTTGAACACCTAATGCCCAAGGATGGTATTAGGAGATGGGGCCTTTGGGAGGTGATTAGGTCCTGAGGGCAGAGTCCTCCTGAATGGGATTAGCACCCTTATAAAAGAGGCTCCAGAGAGATCCTTAGCCCCTTCCACCACATGAGGACACCAGAAGTCTGCAACCCAGAATAGGGTTCTCACTGGACCATGCTGATATCCTGGTCTTGGACTTCCAGCCTCCTGAACTGTGAGAAATAAATATCTGTCATTTATAAACTACCCATTCTATGGTATTTTGTTAGAGTAGCCCAAATGGACTAAGGCAACTATACATGAATTAAAAATCTAAACTAATAATAATGATGGCTATGAGGATGATGAATAAGAAAGGCTTTAAATAAAGCAAAAAGCAAAAAAAAGAAATAAGGTTGAAATGTGAATACATCAAATTTGAGAATGTCAAGTCATCTTTTGTCATGCGTAAGTTAAAAGTTAAGAAATTCAAACACAAGCCACAGACAGGAAGAAAATATTTGCAACATCCCTAACAGCTAAAGGATTAACATCCAGAATACCTGGACAACTCTCAACACAAGGCAAGGAAATTCAGCAGTTAACTCCTGTAAGAGAAAACAGAAATTGTCCACAAGTGTAAGAAAATGTACACAGCTCACTAGCAAATCAGGCAATAGCAAATTAGGGCAGAGATACAATGGTTGCATCAGATTGGCAAAAATTAAAATGTTTCTTAATAGTGTTGGTGGGGATTGAGGAAACAGTTCCTCTCACACAATACTGGCAAAGTTATAAAATGACACAACCATTAACTAAAATTTAGGATATATATAGCCTTCAATCAGCAATTGTACTTCTCAAAATTTACCTCAGGGACGCCTGACCCATATACTCAGAGAGGGATACACAAGGCTGACTATTACTCTATTGTTCAGGATTGTTTTCTGTGGACTAGAAACGGACAACTACCAAGAGTCCATCAATGAGAATTTTTTATTGTTAAATGAAATTTGGTCATCCATTCTATGGGATATGTAGAGCAATTTAAAAGAATAAAGTGGATTCACATGTACTTACACAAAAAGTTCTGTAAGACATACTGTAAAGTGAAAAGCCAGTTTGTGGAACAGTAAAAATAATATGATGTTATTTAGGGTACAAATGGATATAAATGAAACAAAATGAAATATTTCCATAGTTAATGTATGCACAAATTCATTAAAAAGAGACCTGGAAAGATACCATGAAGCTGTTATCAGCAATTGACTTTGGAAGAGACTAGGATTGGGTCAATGGTGGGGAGGAGTCAAGGGCATCAATACTGCTTTACTCTCTTACAAAAAGAACCTATTAGAGGATTATCCACAAAATAAAAAATAAATAATATCTGTAACAAAAAAGATAAAGTAGTAGGAATCCTTCCTTTAAAATGTGTTTTTCCTCCTCTTCCTTTTTAATTTAATTATATGTTCCTCTTTCCCCTCCTCCAAGCTCCTGTTTTAGGGATACAAGGAAGAGCTTACTGAACTATATTGAATTTCTTGGATCTAGTAGTGAGTAGTTTTATTTTTACACCAACCTTGGCACAGAAGCAGGGCATCAGCTTACTATGTTTCATGTTCTAGCAGGATAGGTTTTTGTTATTAGCCTTTTACACTGACCCTCTTTTCTTCTTTAGCTCCCATACAGATTCTTCTTGTAGTTCGCATGGTTTTCACGGCTAACACTTCCTGTGTTGGTTTCTGGTCCTGATATGGCAGAGCTCCAAAGGAAAGTCATAGCATAATGCAGGCAACCTCTTCCATACTCAGGCTGTACAGGAGCCCCTTCTCACTCATGATTACAAATAAACTGATCCTCTTTACATAACACACACTGACATAAGAAAAACAACCATGCTTAAAATAGTCATATTCAGAAACTCATTCTTGCTAATTACAGTCAATAAGATTTACAGAGCCAACAATAAAAGGGAAAGAATGATTAAAATAAGCCCAGAGCTGGTACAAAGTATGAACATTTACCCTTAAGATGATGTTCATATTTATCTGCTCCCAACCAACCCCAAACATTCTTTCAATGTTTCATCAGAGCACATTTCTGCTACCTAAAAATGACCTGCCAGCTCTGGTTTTTAAGTTCTTAAATCATCTGGGCTGTCTGTCTTCTTTGCCACCTATCATTTCTATGGTGACAAATCAAAGGAGGGGTTACAGAAGGAAGCATGTCAATGTTCACACAGAGTGAAACCAGTGGCTTGAAATCAGTTGTGCATGGTACAATGTGGCCATGACAGGAGAGTAGACATGGATGAGAAACTGTCAAATGTGAGGATTCTCCTCCAGGGCTATAAAGAGAAAGATCTTATAACAATATTCTTTACCAAGAGCTTCTTAAGCCACTCAGCTCGCCTCTGAGCAGAGTAGGCTTCAAGGGATCACTAATCAAAGGGCTTTGGCACAGGCTTCATGGACCAAGGAGAAACATGGACAAAGACAAAGGAAGAAGCTCCAGGGAGAAGAGAGGGACATCACCCAGATACCAACGCAAGCTTCCAAACAGGGGCGGGGAGGGAATCGGGATAAACTTAAAAGTATCACATTTTTTCTTTGAGACGTAACCTCTGTAGTACATGTGATAGATTCATATCAACAAGACTGATAGTCAGAAAAAATATCTTAAAGAAACTGGACCTCTAAGCACCATCTGACTGCAACATTAGGCCCAACCCTTCAAATGATTTTATGCAAAAACATGGACTTAAAGCTTGTGTGCTCTCCCCACTCACTTGCGGGTACCATCTCTGCTTGCATACATTTATGCTCCTAATATATCACTTACAGGAGTCCACCTCCTAGAAGTGGATTCATCACTCGTTCTGACTCCAGGACTGGGCTTAAAGCCAGAAGAAAATGACAAACTTAGAATCATGGAAAGTTTAATTTTTTCTTAAATCGTCTCATCTTTTAGATACTGATATATGATCATTAACTAAAAAATAAACCTCAAAATTCTGATACATGACTGACCGTTGACTTAAAAAGTGAAAAATGAAATTCCCATCTCTTGGCTAGAACTGGAAGATTAATATCCATGAAAAGAAAAGTAATAAAGAGACAGAAGTATTGCTACCACAGTATTTGTTTAAGTTGGTCATAAACAGCATTACAACCAAGAGAAAGTGGTTAGTATTAAAAAATTGAGATTTTTCTACATTTGAAAATAATCATGAGTTAAAATACTGGGTTCACAGAACAATAGAGGTACATCAAAGAGCCTCTGGTCCTAAACACTTTCTCTTTCTTAAGCAAAGAAATATTTATGATTGGTCTTAAAGGGGAGCTTAACTGAGTTGCTATGGATTGTTTAAAAAACCCCAAAATACCTTCTGTTGCTTTTATAGAAGCTTGATTTACAAGTTGAAAAATCAAACTGACAGTCTAGTCTCTTGTACAAATACCCAACCTTTAAAAATGCTCTAGGCATTATAAATATATCTTTCATGAATATAGCTTCAACAGTTCTAAAAATAGCCTTTAGGAGGAAAAAAATAAAAACCTCTTTCAAGCCATTGTTTTATACATAACAGCAGGAAACCAAACAGAATGTCAAAGCCAAAGTGATTAACACACCCAGTAATAAACATGAACAGTCAGTATGAAATCTTACTCAAATACGGTTTTCGACATTAGCTCGGGGTCTATGCTTTAGCCCCATGTCTGTGGCCAGAGATGATTGCAGGGCACCCGTATTCAGAAAGTAACTCCAGGACCACAAAGCTAAAATCTGCCTTTTGGATAACGTGTTAACAGACCCATTCAGGACTGGCCCTGGGGGCCAGATATTACTGTCTAGCACCCTAAGAGTTTCCCCAGGCTCTACTCTGACCCCAAATATGCCACTGCACAGAGCAGTTTACATACCACTACTCACTGGTGAAGTCCAGGTTGCCCCCAATGGCCGAAAGCTAAGCTGACAAACATCAGTAACCTTGGATATAGAGAACTAACACCAGAACGTGAAAAGGCACCTCACAGTTTGATGCCAGGTATTTTATTGGTTTCAGTATGGATTTAGCACTCTCAATAAAGCCTGTCCCATCTTTCCAAATATCAGAACTTATAGGACCAAAATATTCTGTGGTCTGTGGCCTTGTATGTTCAAGTGCAGAACCATAGCATCGTCTATCGAAATAATAACCTACTTTTTATGAATATTCTGATCTAACTACCCGTTAAACTCCAAATAAATCTTATGATCTGCAGACAGCCTACTTTTTAATAATTCAATATGGAATCATCTCAACTGGTTTCATAATAAATGAGATTCTAAATTCATGGTATGGTGGACAGAAAGTTAAAATGGGAAGAAATTCCTGAAAAAGTGAAGGTATAGTCTAAAGGGATCTTATTTCTGATTTTCTAACAAAAAACAAATTATCAAGGCCAAATTCCTGCTGAGGCTGGGAGAACCCTTAATAAGCAGCAAAGGGGAGAAGGAAGAGAAAGGGAAAGCCACAGTTACAGTCATCAGGGTCAAAAATGACTTTCTCATCATGTTTCTTCATTTTTTATGGGTAGAGTTGGTAGGAGACTTAACAGCAGTAATACTGGCTAACTTCCCTCTACAACAAATGTAATTCACAATTCCATGTTCTTATCCTGAAAAATGCCAATTGTTCTAGGATTTAGCACATCTAATATTTCAGACCTTGGAAAATCCCAAGACATTTCTTAGATATTCTTTTTAAATAGAATCTTTAAAAAAATTACAAAGAGTCATCCATGAAATGGATAGAAAGCTAAATACTTTGCAAATCAGCAACTAACTGGAAAATGTAAGAAAGACATATCTCACTTCTTACCTTGTTTTGATCTGTCCAGTAAAAGAAAAATCCCTGAGGGTCGGTCCTCAAAATAATTGGAGTGACAATAGTGGAGTCCTAGAAATGTAAGAAAATACACGTATATCAACATATGCCACTATAGAAAGCCTGACCTGTGAATTACTTAACAAGTAATAATTGTTAAGTTTCTCCAAGATCGTCAATTATTAGTAAAACTAATAAAAAATTAAACATGATATCTTTAACATCATAGGATTATTAATTACATAACTGAGGTACTTTACTAATAATTAGAATACTGGGACATTACTTAAAAAGGAAAAGGCCAGTGATGCATGTATTTATTGATTAAGGCAAGTTTTTAAAGGCACTGGCATGTTTTCTAACAAAAAGCTATATTTGGTTTTCCAAATAATTTTAACACTAAACATCATTACATATTTTATATGATTAAAGTTAATTAAAATCCATGCTTCAGGATATTATTTTAAATTACATTTGCTCTATAAAATGATTTTTAATTGTACTGAAGAGAGTAAACACAGCATTTAGGTATTGCTGTTTCCAAGGTAACAGTAAATAAGGCCATCTTCTACATATTCGGAAGGCTATACACAAAATTGTTGTAAATTTAAATTTCACACAATAAAATAAAACATCATAGACAGTCTTCTGAGTTTAAAGCATGCATATTATAAAGCAAAAACTGCCTGTATTGTAATTATAATATTAAACATTTCTAAAATATGTGTTCTTTTCTTTTGGCAATTTTCAGAAAGGCATACCATCTGCACAAAGAAACACGTGTCACTGGATATGGATTTTTATACTGAAATACTGGGACCTTTGCAGGAATTGCATTTTTTAAAGAGACATAAATAACCAGTTTATTTCAACTTTTTCATACACATTGTAATTCTGGTATGTCATATCCTCTATCTGATCAAAAAGATTTGTAATAAATTTAGAACTTGCAGAGATAATTTTGGAATTTGGGATTGTCTTCCTGATGGGTAGAGCAGATCTAAGGCTTTTGTACACATGGTAAGTTTTATTATAAGAGCCAGGTTCTGGAGGCCAACCCCTCGGGCTCAAATCTCTGCCTGTCCCCTCCCGGTGCCTCATTTTGCACAACCACAATTGGAAAAAAAAGACATAATAATCATACCTCCCACAGAGTTTTTTTGTGAGAATTAAATAGGATAATTTGGGTAAAGCACCTGGATCAATTCTTGGCACATAAAAGTGTTCATTATTATTATAGTGGATTATGTTTAAAACCTGATTTATTAAAATATTAAATGAAAGTTTATCATGGCATTCTTTTTTTATTGTGGTAAGTATATATAACATAAAACTTACCATTTTTAAGTGTAAAGTTCAGGGGCATTAAGTACTTTCACATTGCTGTGCAACCATGACCACCATCCATCCTCATCTTCCCAAACTGAAACTTCACACTCATTAAACACTAACTCACCATTCCCTCCTCCCCCTAGGCCCTGACAATCACCATTCTATTTTCTGTATCTATGAATCTGACTACTCTTTGGTACCTGATATAAGTAGAATCATACAGTATTTTTCCTTTTGTATCTGGTTGATTTCACTCAGCATAATGTGTTCAAGGTTCATCCATGTTATAGTAGGTGTCAAAATTTCCTTCCTTTTTAAGACTGAATAATATTCAATTATATGTCTGTATCATTTTGTTTATCCATTCATCCACTGATGGGCATTTGGGTTGTTTCCACCTTCTGGCTATTGCGAACAACGCTGCTGTGAACATGGGCCTACAAATATCTGTTTGCGTCCCTGCTTTCAATTCTTTTCCATATATACCCAGAAGTGGAATAACTGGATCATATGATAGTTCTATATTTAATTTTTTGAGCAACTGCCTTGCTGTTTTATCCTGATAGTCTTAAGATTCATTCTTAACATGCAGTCTGAAAATATCTTTTACAAGGTTTGTGCTGTTACATAGAGCTTCAGCTGGAATTTTTAAATTCCAAAATTACTTCTAAATGTTAAAAAAAAAAAGACATTTGGAAACAAATTTGATATTATAATGGAAGAATAATTTTTAAAATATTTGAAGCTTCTCCTATGAGATTACATGCTTTTGTTCAGAGCAATATTTCCAGTAAATCATAGCAATATTTTCAGTTCTGTTTCATCACCTACTCTTCCAGAGTTGGGCGAAATAAGTTTCCAATAGGCTTCACAGAACACACATCCCAATTTCCAGGTAAATTTGGAATTAACCTGGAGGTGTAACTTATCATTTTCACGACAGTTCCTTTTCTAATCAGAGTGTCTGACAAGAGCATCTGATAAGATTCTAATCATAATCTTAGTGACAATTCACTGCAAGGATCCCAGACAATAAAATATTTAAAGTTAGCAGAGCAAAACAGCTCAAATTTATATGTTGGAACATTGTGTTAGGCTGCCTCGTTGTTTCGGCTACTGCTTTTTCTAGCTTATTCCTTTTCCTCCTTCAAAATTAAAGCTCCTTTATTCAGTATTTTCTTGACCCCACTCTTCCGGCCACAGTTCCTCTACTAAATGATCATTTATTTCGGCTCCCTGCCTGCTTCCTCCATAATCACCTCTGACATTCCAAGATCAGCTGGAACTTGGCATTCTTGCCATGCAAGGCAGGGTTTGACCCAGAAATACATGAATATCCATTTTCAACTCCACCTCCTTTTTTCACACCTCTCACATAGCTGCAAGTGCCTATATTCTCCCCCTACTCAACCCAGATCTCAAGTATTCTTAATTGTCAGAATATATGCTGTAGTTTGAAGTTTGAAATATATGGCCATCCTTCATTTCCAAGGCAACTGCAGCATTTTACTGCAGAATAATGGAGATAACTCTCAGATGGTCTATGTTTTATTCTTTCTCCCTCCATCAATATCCGTAAGATGTGTATTCCATAAGAAGGTGGTTTTCAAACTTTTGGGTGCATCAGATTTACAAGGAGGACTGGTTAAAATGCAGACTACTGAGCCCTTTCTCTGGAGTTTCTCACTTAGGAGATCTGGAATAGAGTCTGAGAATCTGCATTTCTACTTAATTTTCAGTGATGCCACTGCTGCTGGTCCAGGAACCAGACTTAGATCCACTGACACAGGCCAACAATGGGTGAGGCTTTGAATCGGGAATACAATGATGTAAATGCCCAGGAGCACCAGTGAGCTTGAAATGTAGACATCCCTGTGTCTTATAAGTACATGGCTTCTAACTAGGAATTCAACTTTAATTTGCTTATTTAAAGTTATAAGGTATTTTTTCCAATAAACATCTACCTTGAAAAGAAGAACACTAATAAACATACCTGTCTTAAGTTAGTAATTGTGGATAATGTACAGTAAATCTCTATTTACTCCTCTTTCGTTGACAGAAACCATTTTACTCTCATCCTATCTTATCAAAAATGAAAACTAATATAATGATATAAGAAGCTGCTGTTTTACAATTTACATGAATCTCCAAAAAGATTTTAGGTTAAATAAAGGACAGTCAAGGAACAAAGTAAAGGGACTTCTTAAAACCTAAACATCCAAAAGAATGAGAGATATTTCAGTAAGAAAAAGAGTCACTGCAATCAATATTAAAATTACAAAGTCCTATAACTTCTTTATTATGATTTGTGCATCAATGTGCTGATATAAATCAATAACATATACTAATGCAGTGTTATATGATAATTACATCTCCAAAAAAAGATGAAATGTGAAAATAAATGAATCACTATAAAACAAATTATATACCCTGGAGTATAATCTATAAAAATATTGAATCAATATGCTATACACCCAAAACTAATATAATAAGGCGACTATACTTTAATAATAAATAAATAAATAAAATGTCCTAAAGAAACTGGGAGGAAATGACAAAACAGTCCAAACTCCCTCCCAATACCAGAATATTCTTTACAAAACTCCCTGACCAAATAATAATAGACACATCCTAAATGTTTGGTCTGAGCCAATCACTGCAATATGAACTCGAAATGGAATTTCTCCTTTGATATTTATAATATTTTAAGAGGTAGACACTTATCCCGATTTTACATATAAATAGACTAAGGCTTAGCTTAAATAACTAGGTCCAAGGAAACCTGGCTAAGCTAGTAAGGGAAGCACTGGAATTAAACCTCAAGGACAGACTCTACACCAAGGTCACTCAACACTGTTTCATTACTGATCTGCTAAATTAGGGCTTTTTTCGACATTTCTTTTCCTAATCATCTTCCATGAAATGTTAATATCACAGATATTCTGTATATCTATTTATATGCTGTATGTATACTGTGCTTTATACAAAATAAAAAGTAAAGAATAAGAAGACTTTTTGTCCCTCAAGAACCATTTTTCACTTCTGTGGAGATGATCTGGCCCCAACGGAGAAGGCAACGCTGTCCACCTGCACTGTTGAATATGGGCTCACCTGAGACCACAGAGCGCTTGAAATGTGGCGAGTTGGCTAAGATGTGCTATAAGATTTGAAAGACTGACAATGAAAACAAGAATGTAAAGTAGTTCATGAATAATTTTTGATATTAATTACATATGTAAATAAATATATTGGGTTAAACAAACTATATTGTTAAAATTAATTCCACCTTTTTTTTTTTTTTTTTTTTTACTTTTTTAATGTGGCTACTAAAAAATTTAAAATTTCCAATGTGGATCATTTTATATTTCTACTGGGCAGTGGAGCTCTAAATCTTCATGAGAAAATAAGTTTTCTCCTTAACAGGGAAATCTTTTTCACAAAGCAAACTTGGTCAGATAATGCCAGCTAGAAAGTTTTGGGATTTTTTTCCATATATGCAGCTATCATTTAGTTTTAACACCTAATATTGGGTTGGCCAAAAAGTTCATTTGGGTTTTTCTGAACGAACTTTTTAGCCAACCCAATTATACAAAATAAATCTAGTTGCTTCTCTAAGTATCAACTCTTCAAGTATCTGAATAGAGCCAATACGTTGCTGCCCTCTGAGTTCTACTTTACCATGTTCAGGTTAGTAATGAGCTAAATTGTGCCCCACCCCAAAATCCGTATGTTCAAGTCCTACCCAGTGCTTCAAAGTGCAACCCTATATGGTTAACAATCTTTACATAGGCGATTAAATTAAAAGGAGGTCATTAAGGGTGGGCCTTAATTCAATAGGATTGGTGTCCTTATAAAAAGAAGAAATCTGGACACAGACACATACAGAAGGAAGATGATGTGACAACACAGGGAGGCCAGCCACCTACAAGCTATGGAGAGAGGCCTGGAACAGATCCTTCCCTCAGGGTCTTCAGAAGGAACCAACTCCACCAACACCTTGATCTCAGATTTGCAGCCTCCAAAACTGTGAGAAAACACATTTTTATTGTTTAAGACTCTCAGTCTGTGCTACTTTGTTATGGACACCCTATAAAACTGATACAAGCTATAACCCATTAAGGCTAATGTCGAGGACCAGCTCACAGACCCACAGACCCACAGCCCACACGTTGGTACCACTGTCAGAAAGTCTACTGGCCAACATTGACCACGATCCTGACTCCACAGTGATTTTGTGTCCTCATGTTGTTAAACAGAAAACACACATGGCTAGAGATGTGCACTTCTCAACTAATCAATGTTACAGAGTCAACAAGGGAAAAAAAACAGCCATGCTCCACAGGGATTGCCCAAGACTTGCCTCAGAAAGCAGCAGAGCCAAAGACGGCAAACACATACACAAACAGCTATGTAAGGAAAAAAAATTCCAAGTGTCACAGAAAATCAGATGTGATGCCCAACAAACGTCAGCAATGCAGCCCTGACTATGAAACACACACACATACATACACACACACACACACACACACACTAAAGGCAGTCTTGGATGACAGATTGTGAGATTAGGATCAGTGAAATAAATCTTCTACGTGCATCAGCATGGAAGAGGATTTTCTTCCCAGGGCCTGTCCAGTCTGAAATTTCCCCGAGGAAAGGAAAGCAGAGGAGGGAAGAAGGTCCAGGGTGGAGGATGCAAAACAGTGGAGAGAAGTACCATTAAAAAGTTGCCTTTTACTGACAGGTATAAAAATCTCTTTTAACAAAATACAGCAAAAAGTTGGAAGCATGCTCCTTCAAATACCATGCAAGATACTGCAGGCCTATACTAGGGATTCAAATGAAAGTCCAGATCCCCCATCATACAAGGTGCTCACTGTTTAGTGGGGGCATCAGATGAGTAAACCAATCATTTCAGGAAGCTATAGGTCTGGTGGGCTGTGGTTTTAATATACATTTCCCTGATGACTAATGACTAATGTTGTTGAACATCTTTTCATGTCCCTACTGGCCGTGTGTGTGTGCGCACGCAGTAGCCCAGTACTTTTTAAAATCAGTTAAGATTTAAATCAGTGGTTTACATTTTAATCAGTGGTTCTGGACCAGCGGCAGTTTTGCACCCCAGGGAAATGTTGGCAATGTCCAGAGCTAGTAGATAGCCAGGGATGCTGCTAAACATTCTACGCACAGGCCAAACCCCATAACAAAGAATTGTCTGGCCCCAAATGTCCATAGTACCGAGGTTCAGAAACACAGTTTTTTGTTTGTTTGTTTTTAATTTTATTTATTTATTTATGGCTGTGTTGGGTCTTCGTTTCTGTGCGAGGGCTTTCTCTAGTTGCGGCAAGTGGGGGCCACTCTTCATCGCGGTGCGCGGGCCTCTCACTATCGCAGCCTCTCTTGTTGTGGAGCACAGGCTCCAGACACGCAGGCTCAGTAATTGTGGCTCACGGGCCCAGTCGCTCCGCGGCATGTGGGATCTTCCCAGACCAGGGCTTGAACCCGTGTCCCCTGCATTGGCAGGCAGATTCTCAACCACTGCGCCACCAGGGAAGCCCAGAAACACAGTTTTAATGGCTTCCTACTGACTTCATGAAAAAATTTTGCAGTGGCCTAAGCAGCATATATGCACCCTTTGCCATCCCGCCTCATTATCTGAGCCACCAAGTGCTCCATTTGCTTATTCTTCCCTGTCTTTCAAGGTCCCATGTGCCTTCCCTCCTTGGGATGCCCACATGTCCTGTACATTTGACCTAATACACTCCCCATCCTCATGTTGGCTTAAGTCCTACTTATAACTCAGGTCTTTCCTTAAACAGAATTTCTCCATGGAAACCTTCCACACTTCTTATACTCACTTGTACTTTTGTACTTTTTTCTGCAGTACTTATCACAATTATAGTAACATCATTTACCTTTATTTGTTATGCATCTATCTCCCCCAGCAGAATACCAACTCCGTGAGGGCAGGAACCAAATCATTTACCATTGTAAATCCACAACACTAGCAAAATGTCCAGCTTATAAGAGGCATCAATACAAATTTAAAGTATGAACACTGAATGGGTAGATGGAAGGAAACTGCAGAAAAAGAATCAAGGTAGATTCTGAAAAATATCAATTGGGCTGGCACCCAACAGGTTGCCAGAAGCTGTGGCAAGAGAAATTTCAAAGCAATGGCAAAGGCAGAATAAGGCTTTGGAGGGCAGAGAAGGAGTGAGTGGGTTGTGAGGAGAGGAGAAGGTGGGTAGAAGTTGCATGTTCCTTGTGGAGGGAAGGATGAGGAAGAGGGCAGTAACCGTAGGAGGAAGGTGGGGGGGGGGGACATTGTGCTGGATTCTATGTTGGCATTTGTATGGCTAAAAAGCATATTTCTATTTTCTCAGAAGAGCTTCAACAGCAGGGAATCTTTCACAGATACTGTCAAAGGGGAGGATAATTATGAATCCTGAATCCAAAGAAACCAGGAGGCATGGGCTCCAGGACATGGAGCTTTCCCAGGGACAGGAGGGAAGGTGGGACCATAGAGGTGGCCCAAGTATATTGAACTAGGAGTGGGGAAGGGAGGATGTCAATAATATTGTCCCAGTAACTTCCATTCCCTCTATACAGAAGAAATAGTGTAGGTAGAATTTTTATTATAAAAAATATTTTTTAAACTATATGTCTTTAATATTTTTCTCATTTTGGCAATAAATCTCACATATCCATTTTTCTCCTTGTGAATCATTATCCTGATAGAGAGGATGTTTTCACAACCGTCAGTCTTTTGCTCTGTCACTCCCAACACTTCTGAATTTCTTTAAAGGCAATTTTCCTTGCAAAATCTCGGTATATGTGTATCTTTTTCAGAAAACAGAAGCCACTTGTAACATTCAGAATAAGAGATGTAAATACATTAAGCATCACAATTTTCAACCAATATCGAATCACAATTGATTACACACTCAACCTTAAGCCATATTTAGCCCTTACGGGAAATCCGTGCTATGACAGCAATCAGCTCTGTATTGACAATAAATATTTTGCTTCTTGAACTCACATGGAGAAACCAAAGTTAAAAATGCCACAGGGTCCCTCGGACTCTGGGAGATGTCAGATGGAATGGAAGGATGGAGGGCAGGGCTTTCTAACCAATGCTACACACAGTGTGTCATGCAGGTGTCTTGGGAGCATGACCACCCTCCCTCATGACTGCACACTCCCCCCTTCCCATGAACCCACTGTGACCCAGAAACACACCAGATCATTCCTTCATTCCACAAAGATTCCCTGAGCACCAACTCAGTGCCAGGCCTATGCTTTGCCCTAGGGAAGATGATAAATAACACAAAGCTACAGTCTTTGAGGAGCCCTGGTCCAGTTGTCCTATAGACGAGGCATAACCACCTCCCTGCATGCACCCTCCTGCACTGACAATTACATCTGGGCTCTCAATTGACAGTACCTTGAATTCCAAGCCATTCTGCCTCACTTTTGAGTGCAAGTGGCATCCTCTACACTTCCTTCATGCCCACTTTATCTTTCATCTTCCAACATCAAAGATTTCCCATAGGAAGCCATGGGACCAGTCTCAATGGGCATCCAACAAAAGACAACATTTGCAAGTATGTTTGGAAGAGAAAAAGATGGAAAAGCACATGTAATGAGTCTTGCTAGATACAAAAGTGTCACTTATTAGGTAATGAAAAAAATGACCTTTGTTTTAACACCATTCCTGAATATCTTTCCGTGAGCATGTTTTACACTGACTGACTGATGTAGAACATTTGTAGACTAGACTGTACCCTGGTCTTTGTGCCTCAAAGCAGCAATGAAGTTTTCCTATGTTCCCACATCCTACATTGTGGAACAAACATGGGCTTCGTATACACATCATAAAAATAGCTGTTTTTGAAGACACCAGCAAAGAGGAAGGCATTTGTAGGGTTCTAAGCGTCATTTGTACGAATCCTAAAATCAGGGGGATTCTTTGGAAAAGTCAGTGAATCTCTTTCAACTGGTATTCATTTGGATTCAATTAAAAGCCTTTTGTTACCACAAGGATCCTGTTTGGGGATATCATGGTAGACTGGAAACGGTCCTGAATTTAACCAGAAGACCTAGTTTTAAACCTGACTTTGGCTCTAACTAGTTGTGTGCCTTGGGCAACTCACCACTCACTAGCCCCAGTGTGCTTCTATGTAAGATGGGAATAATAACATCTGGCCTTTTCCTACCACTCGAGGTGGTCTTGAAGACTGAAGGGGCATGACTGTAAATAAATAAGAGTGGTTTATAAATATCAGGGCCTGTTATTAGGACTCACTCTCAGTATTGAACTTGAGAGGCAGCATTATAGCAAAACTCCATTTTACTCAACTGTAATATTGAAGGAGAAAATTACATAGGATGTGTGGGTGGTCATTGCACATTAAGACTGAAATTCATGGAATCCTAGAACCGTATTGGGTAAAAGGCCGTATTGGGTAGGGGTTAATGAAGAAAACAAAAACCTCTCTGGAAACTTTGAACATAAAGGAGTTTAATTACAGGTACTTGACAGTATCACTAGGAGGATTGGAGACGTAGGCTTCAGGAGCCTCTGTGAATGACCCCAGAACATGACACACTGACCCTTGAGGAGAGCTGTTGCCTCCACCACATTCAGAAAGGTGAGAGAGGAATCAAGGAGGAACTGCTAGGGTCAAACACATGCCAGCTTAGCTGAAGACAAAGGAAGGGTAATCTGAGACAGGGAGCAGCCACTGTCGCCACTGCCTCTTTATAACCAAACACAGAAGAACGACTACAGAAGATCATACTTCGTCCTTCAACATCCCACACGTCTGTAGAGACAAACCAAAGAATGCAGAGAAGTGGCCTCCTTCTCATATCATATAAGTGCATCTCATACTGGTGGAATGAATTTATAGCCACAATATTAGACGCTTCAAGGAAGTCTAGTAAATGTACCTTGAGATTCCCTGATTCTGTATTATAAGAAGTCATACTAAGAGGATGTGGGGATGGAGACTAAGTGAGATTCAACCAAACAGCAAACCTGAGAAAGCATCCTGGTCAGTATCCTTCATTTTTTTTAATCTACGGGACCACTTGGTGACTTGCTCTGGGGTCTTCCTTTTTCAGTTTATATGGCCTCTTCTATAAAATGAATCAAATTAACTTTCCCTTACCTACTTCATAAACAAGTTCCAATGAAATTTTGATTTTTTAACAGCAAAATAACTTCTTAATCTCCTATGTATCAATGATATATATTAATATCCACAACGACTAGTTCAGGTAAAAGTGCTTTGTTAACTAATTCATTTTCCTTAAACTTGTTCATAAAACTTCATTGTGATGAAAAGAAACAAAACACTGAGCAAGTATTGTGAACTAAAAAAGTCCTTGAAATGAAAACCATATGTAGGTTGCTTTTAATTCTCTTTTAACACTAAATATTTTTTCTTATTTTATAGAATAATGTTTCTCCACTGACAATAATTTAGTTTCTTGATAAATGTATATAGATTTAGTCAACATCAATTATATCTAAGCATATACCTAAGCATTTTTTCAGAACAAAATTAAAATAAAAATTTTCCCAAATTGAAATTAACATATGAAGAAAATAATAAAATCAAATATCAGAGCACATAGAGATCAAAGGGGAAGCCAAAGAACTCTCCAAGAGTCTAGCCTTCTTTATATGCTATTTCACTTAGTTTTTAACAGAAATCGATAGCTTCTTTAAGATCTCATGTAAATCTCAGAAGTATGTCCTAGTTCCTTTCCTTACTGATATACAGGGGCACTGGCTCTGACTGTGGGATCGGACATGGAATAGATGGGGGAAGGGGAGCATTATGAAATCTTTCTGGGCAGATGGAATTTATGATACAGTCTGAAAAGGCTGCTTGAACCTCATATTAGCTCCAGTAACAGGAAAACTAAGGTCTTCAGTTATGAAATATTTGTTATTTAGGTGAAGACCCACAGCATTAGTCGACAATTCACAATCAATCTCATTCCATTTTCTGCCGGCACTCCTTGTTCATGATAATGTGAAACAATCCTGATAAAGAAACATTTAACTACAGATTAACAAGTTCAACGTAAAAAAGCAAAATGTTCCTGTCCCATTTAAACAGTCATTGCAGGTAAATATCATTTGAAGCTATTTACTGATAGGCTAAACTTTCCTGGGAAGGATTAGAGACATGCTAATAGCCAGAGTAAATTATCCTACTGCACCATAGGTGGGAATATCAAAGTCAGGCAAGATGAGAGAGAAAAACTACTACAGAAAAATATATTCCAGAAACAGCACTCTACTAGTCTGCTCTGCTATGCCAATAACAGCCTGTAGGCACTACATTTCCTTGCTCAATTACTACCGTTTTGTTCAACTGCTTTCTCCTTTGGGGCATTTACTACACCTGCTTCACTTCCCAGGCCTTACCTTAGGCTAGATAAGGACCTAATCAAGGTCCATCTAAACCCAGGATAAGTCATTTTTGTTACTGTTGAAGAGGGTTCTAAAGCAATAATAAAAATGCTTTAGGCTTTTGTTTTCATTGAAAATAAGAAGAAAATAGCTTTCTTAGATCCAAGACAGGCAAAACCAACCCACGGCGCTGTAAGTCAGGAGAGCAGGTGTAGGGGCCAGAAGGGAGCACTCAGGGGCTTGGTGGGCTGGCGATGCTGTTTCTGCATCTGGTGCTGATCACGTGAGTGTTCATTTTGTGAAAACTGACCCAGCTGCACACAAGATTTGCGTGTTTTTACTTCATGAACGTTACACTCTGATCAAAAGCTTAAAATAGCTTTATTGACTTACTTTGGAAAAGTGATATTCTTACACTTAGATTACAGTAATCACTGTCGATGAGAAATTCACAAAAGCTCTTTGGACATGAAAAAGGGACAAATCTGGACATATTTAAGTAGTATTTTAGAGGGCACCTGCCAGCCCTCTGGGGGCTGCGTTTGGATCCACCACCTACCAACCAGGGCTGTTTCTTCCCTCTTTCCCCTATAACCTGTCCAAAGTGAATGCTGCTGACTGCCCACCTTGTAAACCCTTCTCCTCTGCTCCCTCATTAATCTTGTCAGTGTCACCTTGTCATCATTTTGGAAACCGCAACTACAGATTCTACATAATGCAAAAGTTCTAACTGAGCTTTTGTGTAGGATGCTGGGAAATGTGCAATATACTAACATGATTTTTTATTATTAATACCTGTTTTAGCTGTGGGTTTTTTGGTGGGGAGGGCAGAGTGGTGGAGAGGGGTGAGGGAGTTACTTGTTCAAATCCACAGGGCGCTCAGCACATCCAAACCTCCAAGCTTCCTCAGCCTTCTTCTCAAACAACTTAGCCAGTCTAGCAATTATGACCTTTGAATGTAAGATTACACTTCTGAGACATGATGTATGACGTGAGACTTACATATATCTATCTATATATAATTTTTTTCTTGCTAAATTACAAAAGTTTTTTTAACTGTTTCCTTTTCCTTCTGGTCATCATACCTGTGCACTTACTCTGTGTGTGTGTGTGTGTGTGTGTGTGTGTGTGTATGTGTGTGTGTGTGTACTTTAAGGTTTTTAAGTAGAAGTAAAACTTTTGGATGCTTTGGAAACTGATTTCCTTTAAAGAGAAAGAGTCCTGCATTTTTTACATAGATTCATTTTCTCTGAAATACCTGTATTTTTTAAAAGGGTAAAAAAACTTTTTTTTCCCTTTCAAATCATAAAATATGAAAATCAAAACACACTTTAAAGGGAATGGAAGGAAGGTCTGGATCTTCCCACCTATAGAATAAAAGATACATCCAACACAAACTGACCACCTTGATAAAGTTCATGGCCCTCTAATTATTGGGGGAACCATCACTTTTAAAAACTTATTTTATTGAGTGTTGTATGTCAGGCGCCACACAGAGCAACGCATGTGCCTTCGCTCCTTTAATGGTAACGGCGGTTCTGTGCAGTAGGAGATACTACAATCCTTACATCACACATGAGGAAACAGGTTGAGATGCATTAAGCAATTCACCTACAGTGAGCTCTGAATTTGGAGGGTGAGAGTGGAGAAAAAGAAAACAATCAAATGAGAAGCCCTCCATGCCCCAGAGGCTGTAGAACAAGGACACAGATCTTTAAGAGGAAGGATGGGCAAACTCAGAAAACAGATTCTCAACAGCCCATTAGAAAGCATAATGGTACATTTGAAAATGATGAGTTTGAGGCAAATCAGGGGTTGGGAAACCTTCGTCTTTCCCTCCACATCCTGTCCAACACAGAGAAACGAGAGGGGCCAGGCTCACAATCTCCCAAGCTCCCTAGCTGAGATGGAGAAAGTTAGCTCACTCTCAAACACCCCAGTCCTGTACACCCACCTCCTACTACCAGAGACTGATCGTATACAAATGCTAAATGAAAGCAAAGATACAAACACACAGTAAAAGCAAGGTGCATCCTTTCATACCACTGGTGAAACACATAGCCACCATAGGTCAGTCCTTTATCTGTTGGCCAAGTTCTGGAGGACAAGGCTTGGCCTTGATGTTCAGACTGTATATACCTATACACCATTACTAGTTGTTCAAAAATGGAAATATTTCCACATGCCCCCACAGACACTGGGGACCCGCAGACCTTCCCAGGATCAGGCAAAAGCATGGTTCATGCCTGGCCCTGGTGGAACAGGATGTCTCCAGGACTCCACTCCAGCTCCACTGCCCCCCTGCTGTCTGTTGTGATTGGTTAACGCCAATGTCAAAGCTTTTGGCTACCACCCTTAGAGCATCCACAGCTTCACCATGACATTGGTAGGTAGCCAACAGACTATGCAGGGCACTGTGCCCTCTGGGTGACATCCCCCATTCTATATGGTGCTCAGGACAACAGGACTGGTGATTATGGTGCTTTAGCCACTCAAAAAACAAGATAGAATCTCTACACAATTCTAAATAGCCCCAAACTCATCATTTTCAAATGTACCGTTATGCTTTCTAATGGGCTATTGAAAATCTGTTTTGAGTTTGCCCATCCTTCGTCTTAAAGATCAGAGAAGAGGGTTTACAATTTTTAAGTGAGATCAGATATTTGAGATATTTTAAATTATTTCCAGCATTTACTTTTCCTCACTAGCAGATGGGGCACACACTTGGGGCAAGGGTGTGGGCAGCAGGTATTTCCCAAAGTCAGAGCCAAAAGGAAAAACACAGCAGCCTCCCCTGCTCAGAGGCAGGAAGTCAGACTAGACAGCCTCTCAAGAAGCTTCTCTCCTTCCTTTCCTTTTCTAACACTCCCACTAGAAGCAGATGAAAATGCTGAAAATGTTTCATTGCCTATAAGAAATTCAAAAGAAATGCATGAATGTGAGTTAAGTCAGCCTGGGCATCAGACACTTCCTAAATATCCCAGAAGACCTAAAAAGATTGTCCACGATCATGTCATTGAGTTTTTTCTACCTCCTCGGTAGGTAGAAAGGTAACAATTGGAAGAATTTCTCAAAATACAAACACAGAAATAAAATTAAACTTACAAACCAGTGAAAATGTACACAGGCCAGCAAGATTGTGCTCTCTACCATACTTTCCAAGTTTTTTTCACAAACCTTATCTCAGTGGTTTCAAAGTGTGGTTCCCCAACCAGCAGCTTTAGTACTACCCAAGACCCTATGAGAAAGGCAAATTCCCAGGCTCCATCTCAGACCTTCTGAATCAGAAACTGAGGGTGGGCCCCAGCAGTCTGAATCTTACCAATCCCCCCAGATGTTTCTGATGCATGCTCAAGTGTGAGAAGGGCTGCTTTACCTATCAGCTACTGCCAACTTTTAGATGAAATAGGTAGGAAATGTAGCATTCTCACAGTCTGAGCAAGAGGCAGCAAAGATTCACAGAGGTTAAGTGATTAAGCTAAAGTCACACAGCTGACTGGTAAAAGAATCAGCAGGTACACCCAGGCCTTTGGACTCAAGATCTAGCTCTCTGTGTCTTCAACACACAGTCTCACTAATATGCAATATAATTAGCGAGATAACCTAAACTGGCTTGATACTAGAAGGACAAATATGAACGGGGAAGAGTAGAAGCGTGACACCTGGGGAGGAAAAAACCATCCTAAGAAAGTCTGGGTCCCTCTTACTCCACAGATCACCATGGAGACCAAGAAGGCCAACCAAGGAACTTGCAGGATAGTCCATTGCATTCCACATAACCTGACTCCTGGGTGCAGTCTGGTTTCTTCCCTATGAAAGATCTGAGATTCCCCTGGCCCTCTCCTTAGTGCCCATAACCTTCCGACCGGACTGCCCTAGAAACTCACTGTTCAATGCTCAGAGGGAGCCCTTCTCACCTTCTGCAGGTGGCGTTTGACTAGCAGCCTCTCCATCACTCTCCCTGCAGCCCTCATAACCTCTGTATCACTGGTGTTCTTGATAATTTTCTGTCTCCTCCACCTAGTATGTAAGGTCGGTAACAGCAGGGGGTTTGCTGCTTTCTTCATCACACCAGGCTCTAATCCAGGGCCTGGCATTAGTAGGTGAGGAATAAATATATGTGACATAAATGCACATAATAAAAGTCATCTACCTGGATGTACCAAAAAGTGTTTCCACAGAAGAACTTCATTTTCAAAGTGACACTCATATTTTCTTCCAAACAAGACATTCTAGAGAATTATTTTTTCTTCAAACATTTTTTAAATTTTATTTTATTCATTTATTATTTATATTAGTAATCTATTTTATACATATTAGTGTATATATGTCAATCCCAATCTCCCAATTCATCCCACCACCACCACCCCCCGCCACTTTCCCCCCGTGGTGTCCATACGTTTGCTCTCTAAATCTGTGTCTCTGTTTCTGCCTTGCAAACCGGTTCATCTGGAGAATTATTTAAAATGCAGTTTAAAATCATCTCTGTGAATAAATCCAGAGCTTATCCTGGAATACCCTTCTTTATTCTGCATAGTCTCTTCCTCTCTCTCTTTCTCTCTCTCGCTCTCTCTTCCTTCTGATCTTCATTCTCTTTCTCAGTAAACCCATCATCACATTAGCTTTCTATCTGAGGATCTCAAGATGGGCAAGACTGTTTTATTTGTTGTTGAACTGCATTTTCTTTGTTTTTCCTTGACACAGACAGAGCATTTCATCTGTGTCTGAACTTATTGTTTAGATTCTGGAATAATCCATTTACAAAGCATCCGGTCACTAGACTAGGACAGAAGGAGAAAAGTGTAAAGTCCATAGTAAAAGAATGCCTACAGCATTTAATAACTGGTATGAGCTTTCAAGGAAGCTGTGGGCTCAGCCTCCACGTCCTGTTTGCACTTCCAAATGGACAAAATATAGACACAGACCTGCTCAGCTAAGTAATTGGATTCGCTACCTGGAATATTTAAATTGTTTTCAGACACTGGAAAATGGCTTAAGAAGATTAAAGAAAAATACCCTGGAGAATAATAACAGGCTATAATTTACAAGGTGGAAAATCTTTTCAGCAAGAAGAATACCTCATTCTCCTATAATTCCTCCTGTTTAAGAGATGTCTTAGTCATTTGGACCCAAATTTCCTTAGATCCAGCAGCTCAGGTTTATGCCGGTGGGTTTTTCTTATCAAACCTGTTGAATGACATCTAGGCCATAAAATTGATAAACTAATGTCCTCCATCCGAAGATCCCCATGTATGCAGCAAGATTATTAAAGTGTCTGAAGGCAATGCGGGGGTGGGGGGGGCGGGGGGTATTCACTTGAAGTCCTAGGGTCCAGGGCTCCTGTAAAGTACTGGACTTACCCAGCCCCTCCTGGCATAAGATGAAGGTAAATTGAGGTAATGTCTTGTATTCTATGTCTATTTCGAACTGAAGACTCCAGCCAGCTCAGTTCTCAGAAACTTGCCCTCCCGCTTAGCCTGCAGGCCCACTGAGCCCTCATCGACCCCTCAGTGACCCCCTTCTGCTCTCCAGCCCTCCCCTGGTGTGTCCTTCCCAGCCTTTCTCAGGGCCCTTCTCTGCGGAGCCGGGCGCTAAAGTTTGGCATCAACGACCACCTGTCGGCTGGACCGCTGTGTCCTCTGCCTCTGCCGCGTGGGCGCCCAGAAAAGCGCTAAGACGCCGAGCAATCATTCAACAGTTTCGGACTCCCGGGCAGTTCCTTCTCGAAAGGGACCAAAGGAGGTAACAGGGGGTGCGTCTGCGCGCGGAGAGGGGCGCGACTTGTTCACACCGCAGCGCTTTCCTGCGGGTCCCAACTTCACCCTCCCCACTTTCCAAACTCTCAGGACCCGTCACCGGCAACGCCGGCCCCTTCGGCTCCACTGGCCCAAAAGATTTCAGACCTCAGGGGGCGCTGACCAGACCCAGCCAGGACGTCAACTACTGAACCCAAGGACCCAGGAGCGGGCGCCCAGCCGCCGCTGTCGGCCACCCGCCCGGGCGGCGGCGACCTGAGCGCTCCGAAGCCCCCGCGCCCGCCCGGGTGCGCCCATTGCATAACGCACCCCTCGCCCCACCCCCACGAGAGGCCCGCGCCTGCCCCGCGCCCAGCCGGCGCCCCCGCCAGCCGCCCCGACTTACATCATCCCACTTGACGAATTTGGTGCCCTTCTTGAGGCTGTCGGACACGCACACGGGCTTGAGTTGCAGAGCGTGTACTCCGGGCTGAGCCCCGGCCATCAGGGCTCATCGGGGCTCCGGGCGGCCCGGGCGAGCGCGGCAGGGACGGGGCGCAGGGCGCGGGCTCCTTTCCCGGCTACAGAGGCGCTCGCCTCTGCTCCCGCGCCGGCCTCCGCACCTCCTCCGGCGCGGCTCAGCAGGCGGGGCACGCGGGGGCGAGGCGCCCGGCCATGCTCGGGCGGCACGCGGGGTCGGGCGCCCGCGGTGGATGCGGAGCCTCGGAGGGCAAAGAGCCGCCAAGCAGGGCTGCCAGCCGCCGCCGGATACTGCTCCTCGGCCGCCGCCGCCTCCTGGCGTACCATTCAGCACATCCTCTAGACATGGAGGGAGAGCGCGAATGACACACGCTCGGCGCCCCCCCGCCCTGCTCCTTCCCCTCCTCCCTCCTCCTCCCGCCCCCCTTCCCCTCCACCGGCGCTCGCTCAGTCCCTCCTTCCCTCGGCGGCTTCCAGCCCAACTTTGCGCACTGGGTCAGGCGCCTGGAAGCGGGGACGCAGCGACACCTTCCGGCTCCCGGGCTCCACTGCAGCCAACGCCTGCGCCGCCGCGCCTCTGAGCATGCCTCGTGCCCCGGTGGCGGGGTGCTGCGGGTGCTGGGGTGTCCGGGGGCCAGGCGTTCCTGGGGGTTTGCTGGGGAACGTGAGCCCGAGCCTGGAAATGTCCTTGGGTCCAAACGGGGTGAGAAAAGGGAGCCGTCGGAGGGAGCGGAGAAGCGAACCACTGCTTTCCCCTCTAGCTGGAGCTCTCCAGCGCTGACCACAAACCAGCTTTTTGAAAAGACAATTATTATTTATTAGTAGAGGAGAGAGCATTTGAGAGGCATGGAGTGAGAGCTCTTTGGGGAAACCTTGCCAGCCCTGAGAATTTGCAGCGCGCTGGTCTTGAAGCCCGGGCATTCTTCGGTTAAGTTGTGTTTCTGAGAAAGCAAGCCCATTCTAAGAGAAACAATGCTTTTGTTTCCCACGATGACAGAAGGCCCCTGTGTGTGTGTGTGTGTGTGTGTGTGTGCGCGCGCGCGCGTATCAGAGACAGAGGAGGAGAGAAAGAGAGAGAGAGGTGTCTAACTGATAGAAACTTGCTCATTTAGGAACATAGATGTAAGGATGTTTGTACTCATTCAACAAACATTTCTCATTTCTTTTAAAACAAAGAAAGAGATAGCCCCACCAGAATAGATCAAGTTTAAAAGACCGATAATACCAGTGTTGAGAGGATGAGGAGCAACTGGAAATTTCATCCACTGCTGGAGAGAGTATAAAATGGTAAAGCCACTTGGAAAAACCGTTTTTTAATGAAGTTAAACATTTACTTATCATAAAACCCAGAACTTCCACTTCTAGGTATTTACCCAAGAGAAATGAAAACATATGTTCTCACAGACTTGTTCAGTAATGCTCATAGCTTTCTTCATCATATCCCAAAACTGGAAACCACAAATGTCAATCAACAGGTAAATGGATAAACAAAATGTGGTATGCCAAACAATGGAATACTATTCAGCAATAAAAAAGGAATGGGCATACAACCACACAGATAAATCACAGAGACTCTAAGCCTAGTGAAAGAAGCTGGACACAATAGACTACATACTGTACAATTCCATTTGAGGAATTCTACAACAGGTAAAGTATGTTGACAGAAAGCAGAGCAGTGGTTGCCTGTGGCCAGGAGTGGCAGGGATTGACAGAGAAGGTGAACCAGGGAACTTTTGAGAGTGACGGAAATGTTCCATATTTGAACACAGTTGTCAAAACTATAGAACACATATTTGTGCACAGTTGTCAAAATTATAGAACTGTATACCTAAAACGAGTATGTTTTATTGTAAGTAAACTGTACCTCAATAAAGTTGATTTTAAAAAAGAAGAAACAGAATATGAACAAAGAAGGAGAGAAACATTCTTTTCTCTTAAGTGTTTGTCTTTTTTCCTCTGCCCCAGAGGCTTCCAAGGCCCAATGTTTATAAACTCAGTCAAAATATTACCCAAAATCTGGTGGGGAAATTTGCTGTTAAATATTTCAATGCACTCAAAACATATGTGTTGATTAGCAGCTGTATGCTAGGCACTATGATAATCACCAAGGATAACCTGGTGAACATGACCCCTGACTCCTGCTCTTTTTTGGGAGCCTTACCTGGTCCTTGGAAGCCACTTGCCACAAAGACTCTCTTTAAAGACTGACTTGTTTCACTTCGATCACATGTCCCTAAACTAAAACCTGAGTATATTGTCCAAAGACCCTCTATCCAGTGGCCTTGGCTTGCTAAGTGCAGAAAGCACCATCACATTTTCAAACTGCTTCTCTTGAAAACAGCAACACGACTCTACTTCCAGCATTCCTGCCCTTCTCAATTGTGCTTATAATTCATCCTACCAGACTTGTTCTTTTCTCTTCTCTGTTCTCTCTTTTATTTCTCCATTGCCCTCAGTTTTGTACTGAAAAGATTATTGGCCAAATAGGCTTAACACCAGAATGACGTAGGAAGGCAAGATAGACCAGAGATGTGCCCTCTAGAAGACGAGTTTGGAGGATTAGAAATGGGCTCTAGGCTAAATGAGAAGGTAGATTGAGCCTCTTCGTGGTGGGTGATTGCATCATCTCTCTCTGTTCCTTGTCCTTCTCTGTATCCACACACTTTGCCATGTGACCTTATGGTGACCTGTGTATTTATTCACCCCACTGATATTGGCCAATGAGATGTTAGAAGATGTGACCTAAGAAAAGGCTTGAAATATACTTCTGAGGATGGGTGGGAAATATACTTGCCCTCTGGGGTTTCTGGTTATTACCGTGAGACAAACATGTCTCAGAGAGCCATAAGGGGCAGATGTAGGCCCGATCTGCAGCCTAGAGGCAAATCCAACAGAACCCATCTGAGATCTGCCAGAACCCAGACAACCTGCAGACTTATGAGCATGACAATATATGCTCATTGTTGAATCCACCGATCTGGCCAGGGACTGGGGGATCATTTATTATGCACCATTATTGTGGGAAGTAGCTGGTTGAGTCACTCATCTAGTATTCTTGATCCTTCCCAGCTGTTGTTTGTTGCTGTGACTGTAAGGAGAATAAAGCTGTAGAATTCTGAACAGTGTTTGTCTTCAAGACAAACATGGACTGTGGGAACTCCTTCTGCCAGCAGAAGGATGCAGTTTGAGCCAGGAGAGCTGTGGGATAACCCCCTTCAACATGTAAGATGAGGCTTGAGACAGCTTGGTTCAACTCCCTCATTTTCCACACCTCTGGTTAACAGACAGAAGTAGTTTCAATGTGTGGGGATTTTTGCCATGCAAAGGGACTGGTAAGAACATCCAAAATTGTGTGAGCCAGGCCTGTGATCCATCAAGTTCAGTGCTCTGTTCTGTTTTTAAAACAATAAAAAGGTCTGTTTTATGTGAGAGCACAGAATTGCCCTCGGGAATGTCAGCCTCAGGAAGTTGGCAAAGCTAACCATTACTGAGAATTAACTATAGGCTAGAGCACTAGGCTAAGCACTTCCCAGATACTCAATAACATAGCACTTACTGTTCAACAGCACCCTCCCATCCCCTTTTCCTTGTTAAGCAAACCCTGATTTGGTTCAGCTAGCAATGTGCTTAGGAAAGGTGGCTCCTTCCTCTTCCCAGGAAATGAACTGCGATTGGTCTATTGGTCTAAAGCAATTATAGAATCACATTCTCCTTCTCTCTGATTGGTTTAAGAGGTCATTAGGAGACCCAAATCTGCCCAATGGATTAAGGGAGGTAGGGCCTGCTCCTCTCTCTGTCTCTCTCTGACTTTGTCTGTCTCTCCCTCTCTGTCTCTCTCTCTCTGTTACCCCGTAAAGAGGACAGCCAACTAGAAACATGCAAAGAGCCTTAATCAGTCCTTCATGAGATTGTTAGCCCTTTGCAAGTCTGTAGACTTCCTGATAAGTGAGGCAATAAGTGTGTTTATTGCTTAAGCCTTACTATTAGTCTCAGCTGATCTGGTGGACCATATTATTATCCCCAGTTTTATTGATTATAAAATTAAGACTTGGAGAGGTGAATTAACCTGCTTAAGGTTACCCAACTTGGAACCAGGTTTGACACCTAGGATCTCTGATTTGATAACTTAACTCTCAACCACCATGCTAGGCACCTCTAGAACTTACAACTCAGATCTGAGTAGTTTTTCCCTACTTTTAACTGCAATATAATGTAAATATTCCCAATTCCTCTAGAAAACTGTGGTATGTAGCCCTGTCTCTTAGCAGTTCATCACTCACTCGAGGCCTGCCACAGTGGGAAGGAAGGGTGTTTTGATTTGAACAGACATACTTTCTAAGAGCCAGCTCTACCAATGACTAGCTTTGTGACATTGGGAAAGTATCTTCCTCCTTCTGAAATACAGAAGCCTAATATATTAATGGGTAAATAATAACGATGATGAAAGCTATAAGGGTTTTACAATTTTAATTCATTAATCCTCACATTAACCCCATAAACTGGGTTATCATTATCATCTCCATCTTATAGTAGAGAAAACTGAGTCAGGGAAGGGTTAAATACTTGTACAGGATTTTCCAGCTAGTAAGTGGAAGAACCAGAATTAAATCCCAGGCAGCTTGGCCCTAGAGCAGACACGTTTAATCACCACACTACGCTTTCTTGAAGAGTTATTGTGAAGATCAAATGAAATCATGTATGCAAGTCTCTGTCACATAGTGCTAATCAATAGTAGTTAATGCACTTATAATTATTCTAAAATTGTACTATATTGCCTTTATGTGCCCTAGAATAACTTTTTATGAGCAGTATTCAAAGGCAGCATCCTAATTCTGTGGTCTATGATTTAGTCAACTTCTTTCTGCCTGCATTGATTCTATAAACTTTAATCATATCCATTTTCATCTTTAACCTTCTAGAATTCAAAAGTTCTTTTCCATTACCAATAAATGTGTTCTAATTGCATCTAAGCATCAGGGTTCCTCTAACTCTATCTTTTTGGAAATAACAGAGAGATAGGGAGGAAAAACCGCCCAGAACCAGCTTTATAATAACCACATCTGGGTTACATTAAATAGTCTTTGGTACATAAAACCCTCCATCTGTGCTGCTCCATACCCTTTCCCTGCCTGACTGTCTGGAATGAAGATGATCCCTATGGTGACCTTGAGGACCGCACACTGAAGAAAGCAGAGCCTCTGTTAGCCTCAGTCCCTGAAGGGACCGCAGGGTGAGGGTCACGTGATCACCTGCACAGTATAATTCTGTGAACAAGAACTATACTTTGAGAGTATTCAAGCTAAGAAGTAAATGTCATTAGCAACATTATTACCATTATTACATTTCACATCAATATAAGAGATAGATTTATACATCTTAGATGGTAAATAAGAACGGGCATAGTGATGAAATTGCCAAGTTCTGACTCAGTGAGTTCTATTATCAAGTAAAACCCTGGGACAGGCAGGGACTCAAAAGAAGACAACTTAAAATTATCACTGGTGCATGGAAAAAAGCTATGCTTTCCCTCCCCAGAGGCTCTCCTTTGAACCCTTTCTTAATAGCACAATGCATTTTCTCTAAATTCTATCACACAAAAGAAAAAAGCTTTCAGATTGCTTTAGTTATGTTACAAAAAAGGTGGGGTTTTTTTTCTTCTTAAAAAAGAAGAAAAATGACCTGATATTCATTTAAGCTCTGTTTTATCCTTCATTTAAAGTAAAAGCTTTTATTGAAATCTGTCTGATCACCTTAAACACCATTTTGAAAAAAAAGAATTTGGAAGCGCAGATCCAAAAATGTCTAAAGAGAGATGCTCTAAGAATCCAATTTCACAGAAAATGCAGGTGTTAGGGAGTGTGGCCCATGGAAACAATGCCTCAGGACAAGAAGCATCTAGGAAAGACCTCTCCACCTCACCCTGCTTCCCTCCTGCCATCTCCAGACCCTCTGACAGAGTGATGCAACACGCAAGTGTCACAATATAATCTTCATGAGTCATTCTGTCTTCTCTATTCTATAAAAATAAATATCAGCACCCCCCCAATCCTCTCTCACTTCAAATATAACCACCAACCTTTGGGTCTCTAGTGATATCTCACCAGAATTTAAAGGAAATTTATTATTATTTTTGAGCTTTTGAACATATGAATGAATTCACACTTTTAAAAAATCTTTTGGCCTATTGACTAGTTTCAGATAATAATTCTCCTCCTAATTATACTGAAGTTAAATTCCCCAATTTTGAACCTCTTCTTATGCAAAGACTTCAGTCACCATTTACTGGTACACTAACATCTATAAAATATGGATAACCACTTTTCACATTTTCTTGGGCTTTAACAAATAAGAACATGACTTTTTTCCGATCAGGACTTCTCTTTTCTGGCATTCTGTCATTTCTCTATAGTTGCCCCACCTTAGGAATCTAAGAGCAAACACTTTTGTTATAACCAATCATATTATTATGTAAAACATACAAAAGCAGTGGGGAAAGATGCTCATCAGGGAGTCCCTGTTAGAGAGTCTGGTTGCCTACCCAGTATCCATTCTCCTAGAGGCCAGCGGCAGTAGGATTCTGTTGGTTTGAAACCTCAAAAGTTCCCTGGGGGTAATTCGAAACTGCTCCAGGTACACAGAGGGCAGGAAGAGACCAAAGAAAGAAGCAGACACTCTAGACTGGTAGATGACAGGTTAAAATCAAGGGAATTTACATACCAGGCTTTTATCAGGCACCGGCCCGCCAGAATCTTAAAGTTTATACTTAACGTGGTTCAGTCACGTATCCCATCCAGACGGTCTCAACAACTCATGCTCTCTCAAGGATGCATCCTTGACAATGGCTCCCACTGTGAAATACTGGGCAGAAGGTACATTTCAGGGACAGGGGATAGGTGAGGAGCCTCCAATTGCCCAGATCAAGCTCGTGGGACAGCATGTCACACCCTCTGGATGACCTCCTCCAACAGACTCCAATCTAATTTGGGACGACAGTATGCTTTGTTCACCTGCCCTCATTCCCCCTTCTCGCTCCATGGAATGCCCACTTGAGGGCTGAACTTTCAGCCCTGAGGTGACCTTGAGAATGGAAGTCAGAAGTGAGGTGGGTAGAGCAGGAGGATAGAAGTTCTTGGGTCTCCCAACAATCACATCATCCTGGATCACCTAGATTTTAAATCAGAAAAAGGTTTCTATCTCGTTTAAACCCCTACAATTTGGTGGGGTTTCAGCCCATGCAGCCACAAACAGCCCTAACTGATACTAAAGCAAACACCGAACACTCTTGTGGCTTCTGATGCTATTGTTTTGTTCCACTTCAATTCTCTAAATGCCTTTCAGTGCTCTGTGCCAGCAGGTTGTGAAAAATGCCTTTTGTTTTTTCATGTATTTCCCCGGGGTTTCTGTTCCTGAAGAAATTGCTGGTTTTCAGTCATTCCACCAATTCAGGATCAGGGTAGAAACACTGGTTTTCATGGAAAAGAATTGTACTCAAAGTATTTGTGAGGTTAAGTAATGAGGGAGCTGGCATAGTGTTGCATTTTATTAAAAATAGGCCCCAATGCTACAGTAGCAGCTACATAATTAGAGATAGATGTTGCCATGTATGTCAATCTATGATGATTTACAGAGACTGTGAACTTGTGCTTTTTCTCACTTGAATACCATCTTTTACTTTAATGCTGACATTATAATATGCTAGAGAATTGACAGAATAAGGGTTTGGACGATTTCATTCTTTATCTAACTAAATAGCATGACTAAAAGGGAAGACATATATTCCAGTTTCCTTCTGATTTTAAAGATGGAAATAAATAAATAATCTCACATCTTTGTTGACCCAGCTTTGTAATGTCAAACTGAATCATATAGATAAAGAATAATATTGAGCTGGGATTTTGCATTCACAAAAATAGTACCAGGTTAGCAATTTAAGACAGATTTTAAAAATTGAATCAATTTGTACATATATTTATTGGGTAAATACAGATATTTTATAAACATGTATGCATTTCCCCAATATAGGTTACCTCCACTGGCACATATTAAATATCAGATTCCCATATACAAATATGTACAAGGAGCAGAGAACAGCCAAGCCAAGCAACAGATGGCAGTGATTATGTTACAAATCTAAAAACAAAAATAACTTGGAAAATGGTTTACTTAAAACTGTAGTAAAAAATTTCAGGTCATAAATATGAAGATGCAAAACACCCTCTTTTCTTGACTACAGAGAAAATAATGAAAATACCCTAATAACAAGTAGTCACTTTTGTTTTGGGGAGTGGTTAAAAAAGAAAAATTAAGTTGCAAATAGACAATGGAGAGAACCTCTCCCCAAAACAGAATATATATACTGTTATTTGCGCTATGTTGTTGCCACTGCACCTTCCAAAGGAGGAAACAATGTAAGATTTGCATCACCCTACATTCTAATTCTAGTCTGAGTGAAGATAATAATGTTGTCTTCTGTTACCTATTCAATTTAATTTATTATAAAGAATATACTCTTTAACTGTATGGCAGAATGAATAGGCAAACTTTTAAGGTCAGAGAGTAAATATTTTAGGCTCTGTGGGTCACATGATCTCTATCACTACTCAACTCCACCACTGTAGACTGAAAATAGCTATAGACAGTATAGACACACACACACTCAGTGTGTCCATGTTCTGATAAAACTTTATTTACAAACAGAGGTGGCAGGCTGGATTTGGTCCATAGACTATAGTCTGCAAACCCCTGTTCTATAGGAAGAAAAAACTTCAAGACTTCTCGAACCTTTCCCTTAAAGTAACTGAGAATTTATTGCCTCATAAGTGTCCTATTTCTTTATTTCTCTATGGCATGGAATGTGTAGGTCCAATTAATTCTACTAGTAAACTATAAAGAAGTAAGCCCACATAATATAGCAGATTGGAAGCAAAATATGTTTTATACATGAAGACAGGCAACTGTCTGAACTAGGTGAATATAAGTGAATATAAATTTTGGCCCATAACAACCCCTAGCAACAAAAACAGCCTGACAACAGCAAAACCTACAATAAAGAAAAATCTAAGGAAATCATCTTGCAAAATCACGTTCCCCATAAAATAATGTTTGGTGTATAATTTATAATTATTCAAATTAATCTTTTCTGCAAATATGTGAGAAATTCAGTTATTAAAATAGCAGTTTTCATTATGTTATTTGTATAAATGAAATATAAAATTGCACCAAGCATATAGAGATATAAAGTTTAGTTCTCATTAAATATGCCTAAGATATGTTCTCTGGGGGTTCTCTTCAACTCCATACTTATCTGAGGATAGCATAGTCTCTCAAAAGATGTAAATTGAATTCCTGCTGTGTGATAGGCAATCTATTAAACTCTATAATTAGTTTTCTCTCTTTTATGCCAACATAGGAAACCTAGCAATCTAGTCAATGAGAAGCTTATGGTATCATTTAGCACCTAACCACTCAATTTGTGGTCCACAAACCAGCATCAGCATCCCTTGGGAGCTTTTTAGAGATACAGAATCTTGGGCCCCACCTCAGACCGACTGTGTCACAGTGTGCTTTTAGCCGAAAGCCCGGGGGCTTGGTGTGCACACAGGAGCTGAGAAGTACCTGTGCAGTGTATTAGTGCCACAGGCAAGCAAGTGATTCTCCAGTGTCCTGGAGTCCTGATTCCAATTTCCTAAGGAACTAATTTCTTCTCAAGGAATATCTTGGCGTTGAGGAGAATCTATTTTATTACTTATAAAATAATCATAGTGCCTTCTAGGCGTACATCTTAAGCCTCATCTCCTGAGATGTACGCTCTTTACAAAATAGCTGAAGTCAACTCCATATAATGGAGTCACACGCTAAGCTTTCATGGACTGTTGAAGTTGGGCAAAATATCCATGTTGACTCCACACTCCATGGGTAACATACCAACTGGCTAGTTACTGATATTAGAATATGTTTTTATGTGCTGTAGTGGAAAACTAAGATTGTACCACAGGAGAAAGCTGAAAATTCATTTGTCTTAATGCCCTCTCTCTTTTTCATCCCTGAATGTTGAGAGAATTGATTTTTTTCCTCATAGTACAATAACCAGGGCTACTACAAAAAAATGCACTAAGTTGCTAATAGTTGATATTTGAATTTTTAAATATTGAGATTTTCTATTTATATAATGATTTGTCTCCTTTGTATTGATATGTGTTTAATTTCTGATCCCTCATTTAGGCAAAGACATATAAATTTTGATGAGACCAATTATCTAGTTCTATTTTTAGAAGCATTTTTTAATAATAAAATATGTTCTATATTTGTATAATTGCTTTTTATTCCAGAGGAAGGGACAGAAGGAGAAAGTTGGTCACCGCTTTCTTGTGGACTAGCCTTAGCTGTAAAGTTGCTTGGCAGGTTTGATTCTCAAGAATGTGAGGTTAAATCTACAGATAAAAGTTAGGCAAAGAACTGCAGTACTCACACATGGGGGAAAAAATCGTCTCACCTTTATTGATAGAAAATAGTTGCTTGGTGACAGTGATGAATGTCTGTGTGTGTGTGTGTGTGTGAGTGTGTTCATGTAGAAAAGTTCTCAAAAACCTGTTTCTTTGGGGAAATATTTGTCCTCATTTTTCAAAAAATTGAATCAGTAAAAACAATGTCATAGATACACTGCTTTTTATGTTTCATGTTTATCAAATATACAAACTCTTAGTTTTTAAGTGCCAAATAAATGTATAAAGCTTCTCATAAATAGATGAAGCTTCCTGTCCCAACCCCACCCAATTTCCCTCTCTTCAGTTTAAGTACTTTTAGTCACGTTACCTGATTCTTTTGCCATTTAGCTCCATATCGTTAAATAACACATTTAGATCACAACTGACTGATTCACTCTGTTCACTATCTGTTGATTTCTCAATCAAGAATTGAGAAGATGAGGAAGATGAGGAATTTGTTTTTGGCATCATCCTTTCCTCATCTTTCCCCTGCCCTCATTATCCCACCATAAATGTAGATTTATCTTAATTTTGGTCAGCTCTATACTTCATATTTACATGTCATTACTAAACATACATGTGTATATATATAGTATATTCATAGCTGTCATGCAACTGTCATAATTAGTTTCCATTTCCTGCACAATATTTTGTTCTCTATACCTTGTTTTCTCAGTTGATCAGCTTGTTTTGTGCTTACTGTTAATTACACATAGCTACAGTTGTTGAAATCTCCTCGTCTTGGGGACATGTTGATATTCTCTCATCTTTTTCTTGAAGATGTCTTCCCGGGCACTTCTGACCTTCTCCAACCAGGATTCTCTGTCCAGATTTTGTCTGGACTGTCTTCTGGGGCTTTTTCTTCATAAGGTTGAGAATGGATTACCTTTGCCTTGTTACTGTGTTGGAACTCCCAATTCTCCCTCATTTTTGCTTAACCCTTTGATTTCAAGGATTTTATCTTTATGTGGCCTCCTGAGAAAGTATGCAAGGGAGGTATATTATTTGGGACCTGATATGTATGAAAATACTTTTATTCTGCCCTTCAAAATTAATTGATATTTTGGTTGAACAGAAAATTCTAGTTTAGAAATGATTTTCTCTCAGAATTTGGAAGGCTTTCTTCCATTGTCTTTTAGCTTCCAGTGTTGTAAAACTAGTTCTCTTTCTTGATCCTCCATAGGAAAAAAAATTTTTTTTCTCTGAAAATTTGTTGGACTTTCTCTCTGCCCTCAGTGTCCTGAATTTACATGAATTTTGGACTTTGGTTGGAGTTATTTTTATTCACTACGCTGGGCATCCATTGGGTTCTTTCCATTTAGAAAATCATGTCGTAATTATGGGAAAAGTTTTAGAAATTATTTTCCAGAAATAGTCTATTTATTACTTCCTCTTCTTAATTTTCTCTTCTTCTGAAACACCTCCTGTCTTGGGTATTGAACTTTCTGGATTGTTCCTCTAATTTTTATCTTTTTTTTTCCTGTCTGCCTGCTTTATCTTTTTGTTCTACATTCTGTGGCATTTTCTAACTTTACCTTCCATCTCTTCTGTTTCAGTTTTCCTCTCTGCTATCATGTTTTGAATTTTAAGGAGCTCTTTTTTTGTTCTCTGATCATTTTTATAGCATCCTGGTCTCATTTCCAATTCCCTCCATGATGTTAATTGACTCTGTTTATTTTTAAAGTCTTCTTCCAATGGCTAGTCTTTGTTCCCATCTGGTTGCTTTCTCCTGCTTGCTTTGTCTCTATCTTTCATATCAGACACTTCCCACAAATATCTGGTGATTTTTGGCTGCTGGTTTATTTAAAAGAGTAGAGCAAAGAAAAAAACTGATTAAAAGCTCTAAAGACATGGGCAGAGCTTATTAAATGTGGTTGTAAGATAATCAGACTGGAATATTTCCTTGGGTAACTTCAATAACAGCATTTATAGTCTTTTCTCTTATGTTGGTCAGAGTTCCCAGCAAAGATTCTTCCAGGGGTTAGGATACAAGTGTATTTTAAACAAAGCGTGACTTCTAGCTATCATTATTTATTGAAAGCTCACTACATTTTTACTTTATGCATATTACCTCATTATTATTATAATAATCATATGAGATCAGTAACATTACTATCTCCAATTTAAAAATGAGAAGATGAGGCTTAGGAGGCGAACCACCCCCTTATCAAAGTCATCTCATTAGTAATGTAGGAGCCAGGATTTGAATCTTAAACTCACCTTTCTCCACCATAGCTTTAAAAATGATTATTATTTTAAAATGTTATAAATACCCCACTTAATACATGAATTCAGTCAACAAGAGGTTACAATAGACAATCAGTTAATGTTCAGTAAATAAAGCCAAAACAGAACTCTGAAACAGAAGACTAGCACAGGATTTTAGTCTCCACACGTAGCCTGTAGATTATCACAGGCCTTTGGGTTCAAAGGCAGTTCAACAGGCTAAGGAGAATGAATACTTGAAAGAAACAAGAACTCTAGTTAGAACTTTGGACAATGAAATATTGGAGTAACAGTAAATTTCCCATATAATCCCACTATGTATATATTATATACATTAACTGGCATTTTTAATCCTGACTAGAACTAGTAAACACGTTGCAGGTTGCATAATAACGTGAAAGATTATTTTCCTACTTTATGACTAGTTAGAAAGCGGTTGACTCCTCTAAATGCATTACGGCTACAGTTTATTATAACTTCAAACTTTCTCTTAGGAATGACCATGGCCAGGCTGTATTCTGAAATATCCAAAACCATCCATGGGGTATAGTCACCGTTTTCTCAATTATATAATTTAAAATTTTCGGTTTTGATTTATTTTTTTAATTTTATTGAAGTATAGTTGATTTACGATGCTGTGTTTAATTTCTGCTGTACAGCAGAGTGACTTATATGCATATATACTTTTTCATATTCCTTTCCATTATGGTTTATCACAGGATATTGAATATAGTTCCCTGTGCTATACAGTAGGACCTTGTTGTTTATCCATCCTATATATAATAATTTGCATCTGATTTAACTGGTTTTATTATAATTATCTGGTTTTACTTTCCCAAATATTTTTAATTCTATTTTTTCCATATTCATGAAGATACAGGCAAAAAACTTTGTTATTAACAAAGGCCAAGCAAATATGTTATTTTCATTGATCTAAATTCCTCTTTGAAGCTCCATGTTTAAGTAAAGAAATAATCTGCACTGCAGAAGCGAAGAATTGTAAATATTCCCCAGCTTCCCCCCTCTACATACACCCTTTTTAGTGTTGAGTTACAAATAAATATGCTATATCAGGGGTCCCCAACCCCCAGGCCACGGACCGGGACCTGTCCATGGCCTGTTAGGAACTGGGCCTCACAGCAGGAGGTGAGCGGTGGGCGAGTGAGCAAAGCTTCATCTGTATTTACAGCCACTCCCCATCGCTCGCATTACCGTCTGAACCATATCCGTCCCTCCCCACCCCCATGAAAAGATTGTCTTCCATGAAACCGGTCCCTGGTGCCGAAAAGATTGGGGACCGCTGTGCTATATAACAGCCCTTTGTACAAAGGCCCACATTTCCAAATATTATTAAGTAAAGATAATTTTCCTCCCTCTAAAAATATAAGCAAATGAGATGGAAGTTTTCAGAAAATGACATACGTTTATTCTGTAAATTAAATCCAATATGTAAAATAAATAGCAGCCTAAGAATTATCCTGTTATAGGGTGGCTGAGAAAGGTGTCACACCACCAGTTACTGCATCTGACTTGATTGCTCAAGTTGCACAAATGGGATGTTCCAGATATTAAAAAATGTATGTCAGACAAAGTTGTACATTCATAAGAATAGTCGTCATGTCTTATAGATCCCTTTAAGTACAAACTTGATTTGCTCTATGCAGATGGCTTGTTGTAGTGACACACTGATATAGCAATGTCCAAAGTTTTGAAACCTCCCAGATGTTTATAAGCCCTTACCAACTGCCCACAAGACAATTTAAGTAGAGAAGTGTGATAGGCTGAATGCAAAAATGGCCCCAATCCTCTACTTCCCCCTGTATCCATACACTTTGCAACGTGATTTTGTAGCTTCTCCCATCCAGCAGTGGAGTCTTTGTCTACTCCTCAAATCTAGCCTGGTGTTATAACTTGGTTTGCCCAGAAAAAAATGATGCAGAAGTAGCAATAGACTGCTTTTGAGCCTAAGCCTCTACCACGTCTAGCCATCGTGAAAATAAGCCTCGGTTAGCCTGCTAGAGGTGAGTAAGAAACCAATGAAGAAAAGCTTAGTCATTCCAGCTGAACCCATCCAAACCAGCTTAGAGTGAACCCACCTCCAAATATGCGATAGAACCCAGCCAATGTCAACAGACTTGCCTCCCAACCCACAACTGACTGCAGACATGTGAATGTGTCCAGCCAATAGCAGAAGACCTGTCCAACTCACCCCATACTCAACAGCAATCATAATGTCTGCTTTTTTAAACCACTGGGCTTTGAGGTGGTTTATAACACAACATTGTAGCAGCAATAGATAAATTATGAGTATGGATACCCCTAGTTATTAAACCAAAATCTTGCTAAACCTATAAAAGACTTTTTAAATAAAGAATCAGTTCTTTAGTGTTCTTTCTCTTTGCAAATCCAGGGTTTCTTCCACTTGACCAGAGTCACTTAGGTCATGACTTTCATATTTTCTTTTTAGAAATACTGAAATATTCCATTTTCATAGAGTAGAATTCTGACTCTAATATTAGTCAAGAGTAGCAAAACACTCTTTACGTAACAGGAAAACAAATTGACCTATCAAATATTATGACTCATCTAAACTAAACTAAAAAGTAACTTTCACTTTTATAACACTTCATTTTTTTTAAAGCACTTATTCTTTTAGTTCCAGAGAAAATTCAGAAAGTAAATTCCTATTATCCCCATTTCTCACATAGAAAGTCTGAATCTTAAAGTTAATAAGTGACTTTTCCTTTTTCATGCAACTTTTCATGATATGTTGAAATAAAAGCACATTTCCTCATTTTAATTAAGACATGCTACTTCATAAGCCCCAGCAACTATTCTGGAGAAAACAAGAGGCATATGTAAACCCTTTAAAATATTTAAAATTAATGTTTATCTTTAATAACTATATATTATGGGGTTATAATATCTTATAATTAGGCAGCACTTCAGAGATTTCCAAAATCTGAGGATGAAGGAAGGGGAGATAAATGACTCCTTTCCATAGATGGAAATACCAAAGTTTACAGAGGTTAACAAGTTCACAGGGTCATACAATGGTGGAACCAGATGTGGTTCATCCAAGTTTTTAGACACTGTTACCAGAAGCCTGATTCTGACCCTTTGCTTGAAGGAGATTTAGTCAGGTCATTTCCTTAATAATCTGCATGTACAAGTTGCACACCAACACAGCTGAGATCATCATGGCCCAAGAGGAAAAGCCATGCCAAGTAAGTTAAAGGGAGACTACTGCTGGGTGAGCAGTGTTGAGAATTTGCAAGCTAGGACTCACTTGGACACACCACACAGAAGAATCTATTCATAAAGAAATAGACCAAACTGAGTCATTGGCTTCTGTGGTGTGTGTTGTTTGGAGCTCATAGTCAGAACAATCTTTGAATCAGTATTTTGTTCTCTAAAAAAAAGAGGGGTAAATGCACTGTCACATTCAATTAATGAAAAATATCCTTTGATTCTAGCAGTGTGGATAGATTGTGCCTGTACTTACTGGGCAGAGTATGCCAGTAGTTCTCTGGAAGATCTGGGGTACAAATTACAGCCTGCAACCCTCTAGAACCCAGGACTGTAGCCACAACTGACAGCTGCACACAATGGAAGTGGTGAGCTAAACCACAGACCCCATCTGTTATGCTTCTTGGCAAGAATGAATTACTCTTCCAAAGATTGGCAGCAGCCCTGTTAGCACACCAGGTCCTTCCAAGTACAATAGTTTCCTCAGTCTCTAGTCAAGCGTAGGCTAAGTACTCAAGGGAGTTTTCACTTCTGTCACTGAAGGCTTGGGGTAGCAAATCCTCCATGTTAGATGTCTTCTGTTGATCCCTCCACTCTCCATCCTTTTCCATCCTGCTCTCTGCCCTGGCCCTTGCGATGCTAATCTGGATGGATTTATCAATAGGAGTATCTGCTCTTTGTTTTCTGGTTGGCTTCAGCCATGGTATATACCAGGATGAGATGGGAGGAAGGTAAAGTTAGGGTATTTATTCTCCTGGCTCACTGCCTTCTGGATCCCTGTAAGTTAGCTGGTCCCATCTCCTGAGGACCCCAGCTCCCATCAAGTTGCCCTTATGTAATGCTCTCTCCGTGGGTTCCTGGAACTACTTCTCCTTACCTCTCCAGGTCTAGGGGTGGTAGAAGCTCCCTGCTGTTATCACGAGTCCCAGTGTCCTGCACTCTTCCTTGTTTTCTTCCTTGACCTTTATAATAGTCTTTTTATTAACCTTCCTCATTTACTCAGCTTGAGTGTGTCATCTTCTTCTTGCTGGGACCCCTGACTCACACTTTGCTGGATGGCATCTCACTAGACTCACTCAAGGTTATTGTGTTCCTTTATTTTAAAACATATGTGACACATTGATTGCAATTTAATGAGCAGTCTACATGCTGTATTGAAAAGCACAAGAACTTGGTTTTCATCCCAGCCCTATGTGACTTAGCTTTGTGACCACAGGCAATTAAATTCTATTTTGAAAACTTTTTTCTTGTTATCTGATATATGCAAGGCTCTGGCTAAGATCTGGGACTACACAAGTAAATAATACAAGATATCCACCCCCATAATGCTCATAATCCAAACAGGTGATGTAGAGACATAAATAAAGATCTCGAATACAGCATGAGCAAACTGTGTGATGGCTTGTATAAATGTTATATTTACCTACGTGACCTTCAATTTTCTTGTTTGGTAAATGAACACAATGATATCTGTCCTGCTGATTTCATGAGATGAGAAAATAAGTGATTCGATAGTATAGGTGAAAATATTTTGAAAGACTTAAGAATATTCAACAGTAAAGTTATTAGTAGAAGTATTACTAGTGTTACTTATTATTATGCTATTATTATGTTACTTGCTTTACTCCTTATCCTTTTTTTTAACCTATTTCCTTTTTATTCATTTATTTATTTAGTTAGTTATTTTTGGCTGTGATGGGTCTTTGCTGCTGTGCATGGGCTTTCTCTAGTTGCGTCGAGCCAGGGCTACTCTTCATTGTGGTGTGCGGGCTTCTCATCGTGGTGGTTTCTCTTGTTGCAGAGCATGGGCTCTAGGCATGGGACTTCAATAGTTACAGCACCCGGGCTCAGTAGTTGTGGCTCGCAGGCTCTAGAGCACAGGCTCCATAGTTACGGCAAATGGGCTTTGCTGCTCTGCGGCATGTGAGATCTTCCCGGGCCAGGGATCGAACCTATGTCCCCTGCATTGGCAGGCGGATTCGTAACCACTGCGCCACCAGGGAAGTCCCTCCTTATCCTTTTAAAACGAATTAATTATAGTGTTTGTTCCTCCCCAGCTTTATCAGAAACTTAGGTATTACTTCTCTCCAGGAAAAATTTTGCCTGGCATGATTTTGAAGAAATAAGAATAAACATTTTGCATATCTAATCTTACGAATTTAGTCTCAGATTCAGCAAGCAGTGTTTATGATAGACTATAAAAATTAACTCACAAAGTCAATGGAATCCTGTTGATTCCATTGAGCCAAAAATAAATCTGTCCAGATAAGAGTTGAAGATACTGCTTCAACTAATTTAAAAAGCAATTAATAAAATAGTTTGCTGGTTGTGCTCAGGTGGCTTTCCCTGAAGATAAGTGCTCTTCTATATCTTTAGCTAAACTTCTAGGTGAAACTAAGCATCAATTGTTTTCCTCAAAATGCACGGAGATTATGACTGATGCACAATTTTTTGTCTCCCCCTTCTTACAGCAATATTAATATCTCTTTGTTTGGGAGAACTTTATTCATGTAGTTTAGGTTAAGCTGCTCATCTTTTACCTCTTTTCACCTTGGGAACACAAGATCCAGGTCTAAAAAAATCAGAGAATCTCAAATACCTGACCACAAGTTTGGCTTAAGATTAGTCATGTGACCCAAGGCAAACCAATCAGAAACTTCACTGAAACTATTCTGCTGTGACTACTTAGAAAGGCTCCCATGTATCCCTGGGCATCTTGCCCTCATGAATAGAGGGTATTCAAATGATGGAGAGTGAGATAGATGATTCAGCAATAAATTAAGACAGATAAATCCATGGATTTTTCACTTATATCAGCAAAAAGAGGGAAAAAAATCCTTTCTTTGCTTAAGCTAATTTGATTTACATATCCAGCTGTGACAATTAAGTCTTTTTTTTTTCTATTTTAAACAATGAGCTACTTATATTCACTCCCAAGTTTTTTTTTTTTTGACAATCAAGTCGATTATTGTATACTGCCATATAACTTAAAATGAAAATGACTGAATTAATTGGAAATTAGGATTCACCGTTTTGCTTAAGAAAATTTGAGGAAAAAAGAACTTATAAATATTACTATTTTCAAAGCAATATGAGATGATGCTGTGATTGTAAAAGAAAAATAAGAAGCTATGATCAAGGAATAATTTGAAAAAAAGAAAGGATTCATGTAAATTCAAAATAGAATTACTGAATAAAATGCTTCATTGAGGAGCTGGAAGATAAAAATCATTTAATATTCTAGGACACAAAGTTATTTATTCAGTCAATGAATATTAATTAAATACCTACTATGTGCCTGGTTCTGATAGTATATACTAGATTCTTCAGTTATACTAGTGGAAGCAGACACAGAATCCTGTTCTTCAGAGCTGACCTTCTAGCTGCTGGAGAACAATAAATATAAACATAATAAATAGATAAACGTCAGTGTATTAAGCAAGAAATAAGAGAATGGGAACAAATTTGGGAATCCTCTGGGACGGGCAGGTTTTGGAACTTAAATGGGACCACTGGGGCCAGGCTTACTGTGCAATTAAGATATAAGCAAAGACTTGAGAAAGAGGAGGGAGCGGGTCAAGAGAGAATCTAGAAGAAATGGGAGTTCTAGCAAGAGGGAATAGTTTGCACAAAGTCTCTAAGGCAGGCGTGAGCCTGGGGAGGTAAAGATAGAGCAAAGAGGCAATATTGCTGGATTGGAATGAGCAGATGAAGGTAGCAGAAGATGAAGACAGAGGGGTGCAAAAGGAAGATCATGTAGGGTTTTATTGGCTATTGCAGGGACTTTGCTCTCAGAGAAAGGGGGAGCCACTGCAGGGTTTGAATAAAGAATGTCGTGATCTGACTTATGTTAAGGCCAGTTCACTCTGGCTACTGTGTTGGGTAAAATGCCAAGACTAAAACCACAGATGTAAGGGGAAAAAAAGAAAAAGTATTTTATTTTATTTTTTTAACACATTTATTGGAGTATAATTACTTTAAAATGGTGTGTTAGTTTCTGCTTTATAACAAAGTGAATCAGCTATACATATACATATATCCCCATATCTCATCCCTCTTGCGTCTCCCTCTCATCCTCCCTATCCCACCCCTCTACGTGGCACAAAGCACTGGGCTGATCTCCCTGTGTTATGCGGCTGCTTCCCACCAGCTATCTATTTTATATATTGTAGTGTATATATGTCTTTGCTACTGTCTCACTTTATCCCAGCTTAAACTTCCCCCTCCCCGTGTCCACAAGTCCATACTCTACATCTACATCTTTAATCCTGTCCTGCCCATAGGTTCTTCAGAAACTTTTTTTTTTTTTTAGATTCCATACATATGTGTTAACATACGTTATTTGTTTTTCTCTTTCTGACGTACTTCACTCTGTATGACAGACTCTAGGTCCATCCCCCTCACTACAAATAACTCAATTTCTTTTCTTTTTATGGCTTAGTAATATTCCATTGTATATATGGGCCACATCTTCTTTATCCATTCATCTGTCGATGGACACTTAGGTTGCTTCCATGTCCTGGCTATTGTAAATAGAGCTACGATGAACATTGTGGTACATGACTCTTTTTGAATTATGGTTTTCTCAGGGTATATGCCCAGTAGTGGGATTGCTGGGTCGTATGGTAGTTCTATTTTTAGTTTTTTAAGGAACCTCCATATTGTTCTCCATAGTGGCTGTATCAATTTACATTCCCACCAACAGGGCAAGAGGGTTCCCTTTTCTCCACACCCTCTCCAGCATTTCTTCTTTATAGATTTTTTGATGATAGCCATTCTGACTGGTGTGAGGTGATACCTCATTGTAGTTTTGATTTGCATTTCTCTAGTGATTAGTGATGTTGAGCATCCTTTCATGTGTTTGTTGGCAATCTGTATATCTTCTTTGGAGATATGTCTGTTTAGGTCTTCTGCCCATTTTTGGAATGGGTTGTTTGTTTTCTTGATATTGAGCTGCATGAGCTGCTTGTAAATTTTGGAGATTGATCCTTTGTCAGTTGCTTCATTTGCAAATATTTTCTCCCATTCTGAGGGCTGTCTTTTCATCTTGTTTATGGTTTCCTTTGTTGTACAAAAGCGTTTAAGTTTAATTAGATCCCATTTGTTTATATTTGTTTTCCATTTCTCTAGGAGATGGGTCAAAAAGGATCTTGCTGTGATTTATGTCATAGACCATTCTGCATATGTTTTCCTCTAAGAGTTTTATAGTGTCTAGTCTTACATTTAGGTCATTAATCCATTTTGAGTTTATTTTTGTGTATGGTGTTAGGGAGTGTTCTAATTTCATTCTTTTACATGTAGCTGTCCAGTTTTCCCAGCATCACTTATTAAAGAGGCTGTCTTATCTCCATTGTATATACTTGCCTCCTTTATCAAAAATAAGGTGACCGTATGTGCATGGGTTTATCTCTGGGCTTTCTATCCTGTTCCATTGATCTATATTTCTGTTTTTGTGCCAGGACCATACTGTCTTAATGACTGTAGCTTTGTAGTAGAGTCTGAAGTCTGGGAGCCTGATTCCTCTAGCTCCATTTTTCTTTCTCAAGATTGCTTTGCCTATATGGGGTCTGTTGTGTTTCCATACACATTGTAAAATTTTTTGTTCTAGTTCTGTGAAAAATACCATTGGTAGTTTGATAGTGATTGCATTGAATCTGTAGGTTGCTTTGGGTAGTATAGTCATTTTCACTAGACTGATTCTTCCAATCCAAGAACAAGGTATATCTCTCCATCTGTTTGTATCATCTTTAATTTCTTTCATCAGTGTCTTATAGTCTTCTGCATACAGGTCTTTTGTCTCCTTAGATAGGTTTATTCCTAGGTATTTTTTTCTTTTTGTTGCAATGGTAAATGGAAGGGTTTCCTTAATTTTTCTTTCAGATTTTTCATCATTAGTGTATAGGAATGCAAGAGATTTCTGGGCATAAATTTTGTATCCTGCTACTTTACCAAATTCATTGATTAGCTCTAGTAGTTTTCTGGTAGCATCTTTAGGATTCTCTATGTATAGTATCATGTCATCTGTAAACAGTGACAGCTTTACTTCTACTTTTCCGATTTGGATTCCTTTTATTTATTTCTCTTCTCTGATTGCTGTGGCTAAAACTTCTAAAACTATGTTGAATAACAGTGGTGAGAGTGGACAACCTAGTCTTGTTCCTGATCTTAGAGGAAATGGTTTCAGTTTTTCACCATTGAGAACTATGTTGGCTGTGGGTTTGTCATAGATGGCCTTTATGATGTTGAGGTAAGTTCCCTCTATGCCTACTTTCCAGAGGGTTTTTATCATAAATGGGTGTTGAATTTTGTCAGAGGCTTTTTCTGCATCTATTGAGATGATCATACGGTTTTTATCCTTCAATTTGTTAATATGGTGTATCACATGGATTGATTTGTGTATATTGAAGAATCCTTGCATTCCTGGGATAAACCCCCCTTGATAATGGTGCATGATCCTTTTAATGTGCTGTTGGATTCTGTTTGGTAGTATTTTGTTGAGGATTTTTGCATCTATGTTCATCAGTGATAGTGGCCTGTAGTTTTCTTTCTTTGTGACATCTTGGTCTGGTTTTGGTATCAGAGAGATGGTCGCCTCATAGAATGAGTTTGGAAGTGTTCTTCCCTCTGCTATATTTTGGAAGAGTTTGAGACGGACAGGTGTTAGCTCTTCTCTAAATGTTTGATAGAATTCGCCTGTGAAGACATCTGGTCCTGGGCTTTTGTTTGTTGGAAGATTTTTAATCACATTCTCTATTTCAGTGCTTATGATTGGTCTGTTTACATTTTCTATTTCTTCCTAGTTCAGTCTCAGAAGCTTGGGCTTTTCTAAGAATTTGTCCATTTCTTCCAGGTTGTCCATTTTATTGGCATATAGTTGCTTGTAATAATCTCTCATAATCCTTTGTATTTCTGCAGTGTCAGTTGTTACTTCTCCTTTTTCATTTCTAATTCTATTGATTTGAGGCTTCTCTCTTTTTTTCTTGATGAGTCTGGCTAATGGTTTATCAATTTTGTTTATCTTCTCAAAGGACCAGTTTTTAGTTTTATTGATCTTGGCTATTGTTTCCTTCATTTCTTTTTCATTTATTTCTGATCTGATCTTTATGATATCTTTCCTTCTTCTAGCTTTGGGTTTTTTTTGTTCTTCTTTCTCTAATTGCTTTAGGTGTAACGTTAGGTTGTTTATTTGAGATGTTTCTTGTTTCTTGAGGTAGGATTTTATAGCTATAAACTTCCCTCTTAGAACTGCTTTTGCTGCGTCCCATAGGGTTTGGGGCGTCGTGTTTTCATTGTCATTTATTTCTAGGTATTTTTTGATTTCCTCTTTGATTTCTTCAGTAATCTCTTGGTTATTTAGTAGTGTATTGTTAAGCCTCCATGTGTTTGTATTTTTTACAGATTTTTTCCTGTAATTGATATCTAGTCTCATAGCGTTGTGGTTGGAAAAGATACTTGATACAATTTCAATTTTCTTAAATTTACCAAGGTTTGATTTGTGACCCAAGATATGATCTATCCTGGAGAATGTTCCATGAGCACTTGATAAGAAAGTGTATTCTGTTGTTTTTGGATGGAATGTCCTGTAAATATCAATTATATCCATCTTATTTAATGTATCATTTAAAGCTTGTGTTTCCTTATTTATTTTCATTTTGGATGATCTGTCCATTGGTGTAAGTGGGGTGTTAAAGTCCCCTACTATGATTGTGTTACTGTCAATTTCCCCTTTTATGGATGTTTGCCTTATGTATGGAGGTGCTCCTATTTTGGGTGCATAAATATTTACAATTTTCATATCTTCTTCTTGGATTGATCCCTTGAGCATTATGTAGTGTCCTTCTTTGTCTCTTGTAATACTCTTTATTATAAAGTCTATTTTGTCTGATATGAGAATTGCTAATCCAGCTTTCTTTTGATTTCCATTTGCATGGAATATCTTTTTCCATCCCCTCACTTTCAGTCTGTATGTTTCCCTAGGTCTGAAGTGGGTCTCTTGTCGACAGCATATATATGGGTCTCATTTTTGTATCCATTCAACCAGTCTATGTCTTTTGGTTGGAACATTTAAACCATTTACATTTGAAGTAATTATCGATATGTATGTTCCTACTACCATTTTCTTAACTGTTTTGGGTTTGTTATTGTAGGTCTTTTCCTTCTCTTGTTTTACCTGCCAAGAGAAGTTCCTTTAGAATGTGTTGTAAAGCTGGTTTGGTGGTGCTGAGTTCTCTTAGCTTTTTCTTGTCTGTAAAGGTTTTAATTTCTCCATCCAATCTGAATGAGATCCTTGCTGGGTAGAGTCATCTTTGTTGTCAGTTTTTACCTTTCCTCACTTTAAATATGTCTTGCCACTCCCTTCTGGCTTGTAGAGTTTCTGCTGAAACATCAGCTGTTAACCTTATGGGGATTCCCTTGTATGTTATTTATTGTTTTTCCCTTGCTGCTTTTAATATTTTTTTCTTTGTATTTAATTTTTGAGAGTTTGATTAATATACGTCTTGGCGTGTTTCTCCTTGGATTTATCCTGTAAGGGACTCTCTACACTTCCTAGACTTGATTAACTATTTCCTTTCCCATATTAGGGAAGTTTTCAACTATAATCTCTTCCAATATTTTCTCAGTCCCTTTCTTTTTCTCTTCTTCTTCTGGGACCCCTATAATTCGAATGTTGGTGCATTTAATGTTGTCCCAGATGTCTCTGAGGCTGTCCTCAATTCTTTTCACTCTCTTTTCTTTATTTTGCTCTGCAGTAGTTATTTCCATTATTTCAACCTCCAGGTCACTTATCTGTTCTTCTGCCTCAGTTATTCTGCTATTGATTCCTTCTAGAGAATTTTTAATTTCATTTATTGTGTTGTTCATCATTGTTTGTTTCCTCTTTAGTTCTGCTAGGTCCTTGTGAAACGTTTTTTTGTATTTTCTCCATTCTCTTTCCAAGATATTGAATCATCTTTACTATCATTACTTTGAATTCTTTTTCAGGTAGACTGCCTATTTCCTCTTCATTTGTTTGGTCTGGTGGGTTTTTACCTTGCTCCTTCATCTGCTGTGTATTTCTCTGTCTTCTCATTTTGCTTAGCTTACTGTGTTTGGGGTCTCCATTTCACAGGCTGCAGATTCGTAGTTCCCATTGTTTTTGGTGTCTGCCCCCAGTGGATAAGTGTGGCTCAGTGGGTTGTGTAGGCTTCCTGGTGGAGGGGACTGGTGCCTGTGTTCTGGTGGATGAGGCTGGATCCTGTCTTTCTGGTGGGCAGGACCACGTCCGGTGTGTGTTTTGGGGTGTCTGTGAACTTATTATGATATTAGGCAGCCTCTCTGCTAATGGGTGGGGTTGTGTCCCTGCCTTGCTAGTTGTTAGGCATAGGGTGTCCTGCACTGTAGCTTGCTGGTCTTTGACTGGAGCTGGATCTTTGCGTTGAAACGGAGATCTCTGGGAGAACTTTCGCCCTTTGATATTACATGGAGCTGGGAGGTCTCTGGTGGACCAATATCCTGAACTCAGCTCTCCCACGTCAGAGGCACAGGCCTGACACCCTCCCAGAGCATGAAGACCCTGTCAGCCACATGGGTCAGAAGAAAAGGGAGAAAAAAAGAAAGAAAGAAAGAAAAGAAAAGAATTAAAATTTTAAAAAAATTTTCAAAATAAAAAAAAGTAAAAAGTAAAAAAAAAAAAAGAAATGGACAGACAGAATCCTAGGACAAATGGTAAAAGCAAAGGTATATAGACAAAATCACAGAAAGTAGCATACACATATACACTACCAAAAACAGAAAAAGTAAAACTATATATATATATCTATATATTAAAAAAAAAGGGAGGGAGCAACCAAATCAATAAACAAATCTACCAATGATAATAAACTATAAATACTAAACTAAGATAAACATAAAACCAGAAACAAATTAGATACAGAAAGCAAACCCCAAGTCTACAGTTGCTCCCAAAGTCCACCACCTCAATTTTGGGATGATTCGTTGTCTATTCAGGTATTCCACAGATGCAGGATACATCAAGTTGATTGTGGAGATTTAATCCACTGCTCCTGAGGCTGCTGGGAGAGATTTCCTTTTCTCTTCTTTGTTCACACAGCTCTTGGGGTTCAGCTTTGGATTTGGCCCCGCCTCTGCTTGTAGGTCGCTTGAGAGCATTTGTTCCCACCCAGACAGGATGAGGTTAAAGGAGCAGCTGATTAGGGGGCTCTGGCTCACTCAGGCTGGGGGGGAGGGAGGAGTACGGAATGTGGGGTGAGCCTGCGGCGGCAGAGGCCAGCATGGCGTTGCACCAGCCTGAGGCACACCATGTATTCTCCCAGGGAAGTTTTCCCTGGGTCACAGGACCCTGGCAGTAGCAGGCTGCACAGGTTCTCAGGAGGGGAGGTGTAGATAGTGACCTGTGCTTGCACACAGGCTTCTTGGTGGCTGCAGCAGCAGCCTTTGCATCTCAAGCCTGTCTCTGGTGTCCGCGCTGATAGCCGCAGCTCATGCCCGTCTCTGGAGCTCGTTAAGGCAGTGCTCTGAATCCCCTCTACTCACACACCCTGAAACAATGGTCTCTTGTCTCTTAGGCAGGTCCAGACATTTTCCCGGACTCCCTCCCTGCTAGCTGTGGTGCACTATCCCCCTTCAGGCTGTGTTCACGCAGCCAACCTCAGTCCTCTCCCTGGGATCTGACCTCCTAAGACCGAGCCTCAGCTCCCAGCCGCAGCCGCCCTGGCTGGTGAGCAGACAAGCCTCTCGGGCTGGTGAGAGCTCGTTGGCACCGATCCTTTGTGTGGGAATCTCTCCGCTTAGCCCTCTGCACCCCTGTTGCTGCGCTTTCCTCCATGGCTCTGAACCTTCCCCCCGGCCACCGCCCCCACCCCGCCCCGGGTCTCTGCCAGTGAAGGGGCTTCCTAGTGTGTGGAAACTTTTCCTCCTTCGCAGGTCCTGTCCCTATTCTTTTGTCTCTGTTTTTTCTTTTGCCCTACCCAGGTATGTGGGGAGTTTCTTGCCTTTTGGGAAGTCTGAGGTCTTCTGCCAGCGTTCAGTAGGTGCTCTGTAGGAGTTGTTCCACATGTAGATGTATTTTTGATGTGTTTGTGGGGAGGATGGTGATCTCCACGTCTTACTCCTCCGCCATCTTGAAGGTCTCCACTACTCAGAAAAAGTATTTTAAAGCACAGTTAAAATCATCAAAGGTCGGTTTAGGAAATTTAACACCTATTGATACATAAGAGAAGTTCGAAAAAAAGAAAACGGAAAGTTGGGTGAGGGGTTGAGGACTGGGGGAAATAATCACAGAAATCATAGCAACAAATTTCTCATTGCCAAATTAAAACACATGTCTTCTGCCTAAAAGGCTCACTGGGATTTGGGTAAATTAAAAAGATCAATTTCTGAAATCAATTTTTTTAACTGAAACAAAATAGAACCCAGAAACTTTCAAAGAGGAAAAAAACCAATAAGGTAATTTCCCAAGAAACTAGAGTAAGTATGACATCAGATAGATGCCAGAAAATGGTGTAATAATGCCTTCCAAGTTTGGAGAGAAAATTATTTTAAACGAAGAATTCCAAATCAGTCCAACTATCAGCCAAGCAAGTATAAAAGAAAAATAAAGATGTCTCCTCACATGAAAAGATTCAAATTGATTTTGTGGAAACTCTACTTGAGAGTAAACCTTAACCAAATACAAAGAAAATTCAAGAACTTTGAGGACATTAGAAGGAAGAAAATAATAAGAATTGGGAATAAATATATTATTTGAAATTATAAAGATAACCAATGAAACAACTGAAAATTAAAACAAGACTAACAAAAGTTGAAAAGAGGAGGAAGTAAATAGGTCTGGGATAGAAATGAGGAAAGTTACTTTTTAAAATCAATGCCAATATACAGTTTAAAGTTTGCAAAGGGAAATAGAAGAATTAACACAATTATTTAGAATTAGGAAGTAACTAATAAAAATTTTTAAATGATTCTCTCTGAAAATTGGGGCTAGAGAGTCAGAAGGAAGGAGACAATTACTTTTCATTTGTACTGTTCCATTTTGTTTGAACTTTTGTTTCTATATGTACATTTTACTTTGATAAGAAATTAACAAAATTTACAATTTTGGTTTTCTGTTTCTCATTTTCACTGAAACTTAAAGAATAAAGTAGAATGCCTTAAAAAGAAATCCAAAAAACCATTCATGGGTGATGTGCGAATATGATAGGCACTGATGAACACCAGAAATGTCATCTGTTATAATGGAATGCAAATAGAAAAGCCTGTCTATTAAAAAAGCAACTTTTAAACTTTCCCACAAGTCAAGCTGCAGTCTAAAATATAAGACAATCAGGGCAGATATAACTAGTCATTTGAACTAATAGCAAATTTTTAATTCTGTAATTAGTCTATGAGGTTGCAACTAAAACAATACAGGTTTAAAAGATAAACATAATACCCCAATGCATATTATACTTGTCACATCTAATTGTAGAAGATAATTTCACAGAGAATAACTCGAAATATTATCAAGTACATACAAGATCAGGAATAGAGACGATCTCTCAAAAGTTCTAATTTTCATGTACCAGTCACTGTCATAGGGAATTTGTGCATGTTTTCCACTTTTCCAATAACTTTATAGGTATTTTACAGATGAGGAAAACTGGTCTTGGAAATAAGTTCACTAAAACAGCAAAAACAAGATATGAACACCATATGAGTATCTGCAGTGTGAATGTGGTTAAAAACACTTTCTAATTTTTCCCACTGAATTCCACCTTAAAGTCAAAGATTCCTGAAATGTAAGGAAATTCCTGACAGCTGGTGTGCACTGCTTAGTGAAGGAGCTTTTAACATGGTGGGCTTGTTTGGTTGTCCTTGCAAATCATCTTCTACCAACAGCATCCTAAAGAGTCCCCTGAAATTTCCTGTTTCCTTTGCAGCACTTTTCTGACTGACCATTCTCTTTGACTGAAAATGACCCCTCTTTCTGTTCTGTGTACAATCCCTGTCATGCAATATCAGATGGGCTTTTGTTGTCCTCAGCTACTGGGAACTAAAATCTACTCCATTCTCCCCTTTCCAAGCTAAATGTCCCAATGGGTGGCATCTTCAGAGGAAAAGTCTGTTTTGTTCACACACAAGCCTTGCACCTGTGAGGCTACTGTTTACCAACTAGACACCTGCCTTCTGGAAAGCTTAGTTCTTTTTCCTCTTTTGCTTAACGGATTGTTCTGTAGTAACAAATCAACATCATCACGTCATCCTGATGCTATCATAATCTAATCCAGGCTAAAGGGTCCTGCAATTCTTCTACTGAGGGTGTCAGTTCCATCTTTATATTTTTTAACTTTAACTTTTTATTTTGATATAATTGTAGGTTCATATCCAGTTTTAAGAAATAATATAAAGAGATCCTTTGTACATTTTACCCAATTTCCCCCAAAGGGAAAACCATAATACAATATCACAACCAGAATACTGACATTGATACAGTGAAGATACAGAATCACCACAAGAATCCCTCAAGTTGTCTTGCTATAGCCACGCCCACTTACCTCCTAACCCCAACCCCTCTTTAACCCTGACAACCACTAATCTGTTCTCCATTTCTATAATTTTGTCATTTCAATAATGTTATATAAGTAGAATCATATAATATAAAACATTTGGGGGTTGGCTTTTTCCCCTCAGCATAATACCATGGAGATCCACCCAGGTTGTTGCATGTAGCAATAGTTTAATTGCTAGTAGTATTTCATAGTGTGGATATATAACAAAGTGTCTAACAATTTACCTGTTGAACATCTGGCTAATTTTAAGCTTTTATGAATAAAGCTGCTATATACATTTGTGTACAGGTTTTTATGTCTTTATTTTTCTGGGATAAATACCCAGCAGTAAAATTGCAGGGTTGTATAGTTGTTGCATGTTTTAGTTTTTTAAGAAACTGCCAAACACTTTCCTGGAGTGGCTCTAGTATTTTACATTCCATTTAGCAATGGCTGAGTGAACTAGCTTCTTTCCATCTTTGCCAGCATTTGGTGTTATCAATATTTTTTATTTCAGCCATTATGCTAGGCATGTAGTGATATTTCATTGAGGTTTTAATTTGTACTTCCCTAATGGCTAATGATGTTGAACACCTTTTTATGTGCTTATTTGCCATCTATATATCTTTTTTGATACAATTTCTGTTGGAGGAGGTCATTGAGAGGATGTGGCTGCTGGGTCAACCTCATGCTGGACCTGGGCAATCTAAGGCTCCTTACTCCCTTCTTTATCCTTGCAATGTAGTTCCACCCACTATTTCTGCACTAGGAGCCACTTCAAGGACACAACCTTGAGAGAGCAATGTGTTATTGAGTCCATCTGGGCTGGATACATGACTGAACCCAGTTAAGGCCTCTATATAAACTCTTACGATTCTGGTGGGTGGGTGCAGAAATCTACTTATCTTTCGACTGCCCAAGAAAAGCTTCATGTGTAAGTTCCCTTGCTTATTAAAAACTAACAGCTACCTGGAGAGGGTGTGGAGAAAAAGGAACCTTCCTGCACTGTTGGTGGGAATGTAAATTGGTACAGCCACTATGGAGAACAGTATGGAGGTTCCTTAAAAAACTAAAAATAGAGTTACCATATGATCCTGCAATCCCACTCCTGCACATATATCCAGAAAAGGTGAAAACTCTAATTCAAAAAGATACGTGCACCCCACGCCAATAGTGCTGTTCACGGCAGCACTATTTACAATAGCCCAGACATGGAAGCAACTTAAATGTCCATTGACAGATGAATGTGGTATATATATGTGTATATATATATATATATATATACACACACACACACACACACACACACACACACAATGAAATATTACTTAGCCATAAAAAAGAATGAAATAATGTCATTTGCAGCAACATGTATGGACCTAGAGATTATCACACCAAGTGAAGTAAGACAGACAGAGAAAGACAAATATCATATGATATCACTTATATGTGGAACCTTAAAAAATGTTACCAAGGAACTTATTTACAAAACACGAATAGACTCGAAGACAGAAAACAAACTTATAGTTACCAAAGGGGATAGCAGGGGGAAGGGGGGAGAGATAAATTAGGAGTTTGGGATTAACATATACACAATACTATATATAAAATAAACAACAAGGACCTACTGTATAGCACAGGAAATTATATTCAATATCTTGCAATAACCTATAATGGAAAAGAATCTGAAAAAGACTATATGTATGTATATGTATAACTGAATCACTTTGCTGTACACCTGAAACTAACACAACATTGTAAATGAACTATACTTCAACTAAAAAAATTATTTAAAAAAACCCTGACACATACCAATCTGGAGTGGTCTATCTCTTCTCCTTGCCCTCCTAGAACAGGAGACAGTTTCAAATTTCACTGGGGGAACTCCCAAGGTTGCAAAGCAACAATGTTTCTTCATGTCTTTAGACCATGTTCTAATTGGATTGCTTGGTCTTTTATTATTGAGTTTTGAGTGTTCTTTATATATACTAGATACTAACTAGTCTTTTGTTTCATATGTAACCTGACCATACTGGCACCCTGATATCAGACTTTCAGCCTCCAAGACTGTAAGCAATACAGTTCTGTTTTTTATAAGGCACCCAGTCTGTGTTTTTTTGTTTTGTTTTTTGTTTTTGTTTTGTTTTCATTATAGCAGCCTGGACGGACAAAGACATGTGGTTTGCAAATATTTTCTGCCATCCTATAGCTTGTCGTTTCATCCTCTTAACATGATTTTTCACAGAACCAAATTTTTTAAATTTGATGAAGTCAAATTTATGATTTTTTTTTTAAATCATGCTTTTGGTGTCAAGTCTAAGGACTCTTTGCCTAGACCTAGATCACAAAGGTTCTCTCCTGTGATTTTTTTTCTAAAATTTTATAGATTTACATTTTATATTTGTCTGTGATCAATTTTGATTTAGTTTTAGGATAAAGTGTGACATTTAAATTGAGGTTCTCATATCATTTTCTTTTTTTGCCCATGGATGTTTTGCCTATGGCTTCAACACCATTTGTTAAAAAGGCTTACTTTCCTCCGCTGAATTGCTTTTGCAAATTTGTCAAAAATCAGATGGGCAGGGGCTTCCCTGGTGGTGCAGTCATTGAGAATCTGCCTGCTAATGCAGGGGACACGGGTTCAAGCCCTGGTCTGGGAAGATCCCACATGCTGTGGAGCAAGTAGGCCCTTGAGCCACAACTACTGAGCCTGCGCAACTGGAGCCTGTGCTCGGAAACAAGAGAGGCCGCAATAGTGAGAGGCCTGCGCACCGCGATGAAGAGTGGCCCCCGCTTGCCACAACTAGAGAAAGCCCTCACACAGAAACGAAGACCCAACACAGCCAAAAATAAATAAATAAATAAATAAAAGTCTCATTAAAAAAAAAAAATCAGATGGGCATATTTGTGTTGGTTCTCTTGGGTCTCTATTCTGTTCCATTGTTCTATGCACTTATTCCTCTGTCAATACCACAGTCTTGACTACTGTATCTGTATAAAATTTTAAAAACCAAACAGGCCAAGTCCTCCCACTTTAATACTTTCAAAGGTTTCTTTTTGGTATGATGAAAATATTCTGGAATCAGATAGTGGTGACAGTTGTACCACTTTGTGAAAATACTGGAAACCACTGAATTGTACACTTTTAATGGGTAAATTTTATGGTGTGTGAATTATATCTTAATACTTTGAAGGAAATGTGCAGAGCTGGAGGAGAAAGTAACAGGTCTCCTACAGTCAAGAAAATCCTAACTTGCCAGGACTGTCCTCAGCGCTGCTTCTCAGCCCTTGTTTCCAGTTTGGAGCATTACCTACCTACTTCTGCTGCCTCACTGGCCTGAAGTTTATTTCTACCCTAATAGATGTTTCATGAGAGCTCTTGATGGGGCTGAAATTTTCCTCTAGGCCTCTAGGTCACCTCAAAGTATCTGAGGTATTTTGCCTACTTCGCCTATGCAATTGCATTTGTTTTATATAATCTCCGTGGAGTCTTTGATTCTTGCATTTGTCCAGTTTGATTTCTAACCACTTGTTTGACCAATATGCTGTATTTTCTCTCTGCTGTTCAGCTCTATACTTGGATCAAACTAGGCTATCTGGTTATGCAAACTTCTTATCTTTAGTTTCTGTATGCCTATGATCACTATCTAAGGTCTAGCTTCAGTAGTCTTTAAATTTCTTGACCTTGCACTCCATCAGTAAAAATTATTTTTTCATATACCATCACAACATATATCTGTGCATGTACTAGTATATTTATACATTTTTGTTCAGATCACTGTTATTGCATTAAAAAGCATCACAAAACCTAATAATATAAAACAGCATTTTCTTATGCTCATGTACCCTGTGGATCAGGAACTCGGACAGGGAATTATGGTCTAACTTTGCTCCATAATGCCTGGAGCTTCAATTAGGAAGTTCAGTTGCTGGAATCATCTAAAGACTATTTTACTCACACGCCTTGTGCCTAGACTGGGCTCGGCTATACGTTTGAAGTATCAGGGTGTTTTATAGCTTGGATTCCCACACAGCATAGTGGTTTCAAGGTATTTGGATTTCTTACATGGTGGCTCAGGGTTGCCAGGGCAAGTGTTTCAGCAAACAAGATGAAGGCTGCATGGCCTAGGCTGGGAAGTTGCACAGTCTTCCCTTTGCCATACTCTATTAATGCAAGTATATTCAAATTCAAGAGGAGGAGACAAGGACCTATCTCTTCATAGGAGAAATGTCAAAGAATTATGGCTATGCTTTAACCCTTCTGCATGTGACATTACATACACCAAAAAGATAAATTTAAAACCATGAGATAAAAATAAACATCAATATAAGTTGTAATATTTTCTTTTTGCCCCATTGAATCACATTGCTCATTCCTTTGGGTATGGACCCCACACTGGAGATACATTGGACTGAATAAGTGAGAAACAACACTTGTCTGCTAAAGCCTTAATGATGGTTGATGTTCACATATGGGACACACTCTCGTGGATGAACCACTTTTACGCGCATTTCCCAACACACTTTTGCAACTCTACCCCTCTCTCTTCCACTCTAGAATTTATATTACAATGCAAAGAAATAAGAATGACATTTTTGCAGGAGTAACTTTGAATCCATCCTCATTTGGTAATAAAGATTATTCACAGTGTGATAGTAAGAAATTACTTGCATCTCACTTCACAATAGATTGTGACACATCAATATAGTGACAGAAGGATCAACAGTTGTTGTATGAAGTACTGTCATATAGGTATGGTCTTGCCCCCCTCCCCTTGTTCTGGAATTCACCTCTGAAAAAGATTTGCCCAAGATAGTGGGTGATGGATGGATAATCTTGAGAGAGGTTGACATATCATCATAGTGAAAGGCCAGGGACATCTAAGAGGAAATTCAACACAGAGACAGATAAGGACTAAGGGAATCTAAAAGTAAAGATCACAGGATAGTAATATATAATTGTAAATATCTGCTCTTCTGTGCCATGATGTAACACCCTCTTCAGCTGTTACAATTGTGTCCCATGCTGGTGCCCCCTGTCCTTCCCCTGAGTGGCACAAGCTGAGAGAAGAGAACCCTTGCTGGGTGACAAAAGTAAACAAGATAGAAAATTTCAAAGAATAAGAAAGTGGAGGGAGAGCTAACCGTGGGGATATAAAACCACCCTGGAGCTTGGGGAAATCTTAGAGAGGGCAAGAACATTTACACAGGACTCAGAGTGGGAATTCAACCCAATTTTGTAAATCTCAAAGGACACGATGTAATATTTGATTATAAAAGCATAAAGCCAAAAAAAAAAAGGGTTGGCTGGCAAAGGGCCAAGAGTCCAGTTTCCTCCAGTCCTTGTTGACAAAGTAAAGGAACCTGACTCAGCTCCCTGTAAAATAAGATCAGGAGAACCTGCCATGCCATAAATATGGCCGACAGAAAGCAACGCTAGCCTCCAGCATCCACTGCTCTGCCTCATGCCTGCGCCACCATCGTGTGAGATTCAACAGCAAAAACATCCTGTCTCAAAGGGGAGGCAAACCAAGGAAAGTACAAGATGATCTATTGGAACATGGCAAGAAAAGATTGGAACTTCCATTTCTACTTGTTTTTTTATCTATGTTTCTAAAATGTGTGAACTGCCTCAGTATAGAAGAACATATATATCATTTATAAATAAATGTATTTTAAAGATGGTATGCACAAATTGCTTTTACTGATGAGCATTTAGGGATCAAAATGTTGGATATTGCAAATTTAGAGGACAAACCTAGAGTTAGGGCAACCTAGAGTTGAATCAGAGCATGCCTCTAGGGTAGACTAGCAAGAGTCAAAGAATCTGCTAAGCTCTAGATAAACTAATAGGTTTTCCTCCAGTTTTTTAATATGTATCACAGCAGTTAATTGCCTTCGGGACTGTGATGGGTGAGAAATGCTAAGATGAATTACACAAGTTCCTTGGGAAAAAATCTGCTAAGAGAGGACAAAATCCCTTATAATATTAAGTTGGCTCATATATCACTGCAAGCCATAAATCCTGGAAGGTACGTATTGATACTTCCCTGATTCTTCCACTGTTAGCAGTTAACAAGATTCAAACTCACAGTAGGTGTTTTACCGTGAAGGCAGAAGGAATTGATTTTTTTTTTGGTCAGGCACTTTACATATGTTAATTCATCTAACCCTCATTGCAGCTCTGTAAAAAAATAGCTAATATTACTCCCATATTACAGGGAAGGACCCAGAGACTATGTAATTTGTCTATTATCTCACAGCGAGGAAGGGAAGAGCTGAGATTCAGATCCAGTTTTTCTTGATCCCAAATGTCCTGGTCTTAGACTGTGTTTCCTCCCATGTAGATAAAGATAAAGAAGTTCTTTGAAGCCTTAGGATTTCAAAAAGATATTTTCCCCCTGTTTTTGGAGCAAAGGAGAGGCACAGCCCACAGCCTTAATATTTTGAAAAGGAAGGAGACACATTTAAAGATTATCAAAATTCATTTTAAAAAGAGAAAGTGAAATCATTAAAACTCTGGTCACGGAGTTTAATTGTTGACCCCTGAATGATTTGTGGAGCTCCTTTTGACACTCAGCAACCGAATGTTGAATTAGAGAAATGATAACTGGAAAAAGTTAATTGCCATCTCCTTCCCATTAAACAATTTTGTGAGACAATTCAAGAGAGTAGATGGCTTTGCAATATCCATGCATCATTTGTTTGCTAAGTCACTCAGCCCTGGATACCATTTATTTTCCAATTCAGAGCTAAATACATCTATGACCAAAAAAAAAAATGGGTCTAGAAAAAGAGTTGATGTGGGTTTGATGAAAAAAGGTCAGTGAGGGCCCTCTCAGCAATAACCCCACTGGACAGAGACCATATCTCCCCTTAAAGTGTATGCACTTCAAAGCATGCTATTAAATGATAAGAAGGAGGAGGAAAAATGTAATTTCTCCAGAATAATTTTTGCAACCACAAAAATATCTTGCTCAAGTGGACACTCAGTTCTTATCAGTTCATTCCTAAATGTACACTGGTGGGGTCTATGATGAAATACTTAGAATATCTAAGGAACTGTGCCTTCTGGGAGTTGCAGATAACAAAACCATTGTCCGTAATAATCATATTTCTATTGTCTGAAAAGGTGAGGAAAAAGACACATGGGGACTACAGATGTGAGTAAAAATTGACTCAGTACAGTGGGCTTAGAAACAAAACTACTAATAAATTACAAAAGAAAAGAGCAAATCTCATCTGAAGAATTTTGTGAGAGGTGTTGATATGAGATATTGGAAGGTGTTTTTTTTTTTTAAACATGTTTTTGGTTTTTTAAAAATATTTATTTTATTTATTTGGTTGTGCTGGGTCTTAGTTGCGGCAGGTGGGCTCCTTAGTTGTGGCTTGTGGGCTGTTTAGTTGTGGCATGCATGTGGGATCTAGTTCCCTGACCAGGGATTGAACCCAGGCCCCCTGCACTGGGAGCGTGGAGTCCTAACCACTGCGCCACCAGAGAAGTCCCGAGGTAGTTCTTTTTTTAAAAAAAGGAAAAATACAAGGTTTATACTCACTGTATAAAATTGTCTGATAAAATATGTGGATAGTCCATTAAATATTTGCAGTATTTTATATACTCAAATCCTGTCTCAATGATGTTAAATATGCATAACATTTTTAAAAATTTGAAGCATTAGTAATTAAATTAGAAAAAAGTCACTAGAGTCAGCATAGAATTACCAAAGATGGGGGAGGCATTTGTTGTCCAAGCCTGACATCACTTATCCTGGAATATCTACTTTTAAAATATAATTTTCTCTCCTTCATCCTCACAATCCTGTTGAAATCTTCAGCTTTGCTTTTCTTTTCTTGATTCAGTAGCCTCAAAACTTTCTTGAAAATAAAGTTTGTCCCACGAGTCAGTTGATATGGTAGTTAGCTATGCTTATCACATGCTTCATCCCTTTTAGGGCCTTTGGATAAGTTGTTAACTTGACCTTGATCCAAAAGAAAAATAGATTCCTTACGTTCTCCATTGTTTTATCTACCCCTTCTACATATTTTTCTATTTCTGAGTGAATGTAAAATTATTCTGAGCACCATGCTACACTATCCTCTCTTATTCTTTTCCTTTCTCTCAAATTCCACATTATTCTCCCCCCAATAATATTTTTATCCCCCCAAATGTTCATTTATAGAAACATAGGAAGCCAGTTATTAGGCACCTACTCTGTACCAGGCACTAGGCCAGCTTCTCTAGCTGTATGGAGGCAGAGAGGGATGAAGAAGAGGAACTATTTCATGTATTTTCCCACTTCAGGGTTTGCAATAGACATCATTTTATCAGCGGCCAAATACAGAGTATTACCTGCCAGCTTCAGCAAGTAATGAGAAATGGTTAGAATTAATCAGGTAGAATCATCAGGCTAGAAGAGATTTTAAGATGCCACTTCTAGGTTTATCAGCCTTTTGTGGTTTGGGAAATATATGTATTAATTCAGTACAAACTTTTAGATATATGCTTCAGAAACAAAATGATAAAGATGCCCGCTTTTTAAATATAAAAAAATGTGACAATAGGTTATTGGTGAAGTCTACCTTCTTTTTTTCCTCTTAACTCAGGCATAACCACCTGGGCCTCTCATTCACATATCTCCAAAAAATGAACTAATTAGAAATTTTGGCCCATTTTTCATGAATCAGTTCTGTTAAGATTTAAGTCAGTGGCTTTCAAGGGAAAACTCATTGGAGAAATCCGTTTCAGATCCATGTATGCATATCTGATTCACAACTTTTGGTAACCCAAGTAAAGAGTTATTAAATGTTCAAAAATAAAACTTCTTAAAGTTTAATCTGAATCCATTGCATTAGGATTTAGATCTATTTCTTCTTGGTCAACCTTAGCTATTCCAAACAACCTTTTAATGTCTATACTTGAATTACTTTTGTCACAAATTTCACATAATTAGTTTATAAGATCTAGAGTCCTTGCTTGTGTGTAACTAATCTGATCCTTAAAAAAAATTTCTGGTTCCATTAAAATTTTTTACTTCAGTTTAATAGCTTTTGTTAATATATCAAAATAAGTAATATTTATTGAGTGCTAATTAGGTGGCAAGTATTGGAATAGTATTTACATAATTTGTAGGGAGTAGTGGTCAAGAATTAATGCTCTGGACTTTGAAAATCTACGTTTGAATTCTGACTTCACCACTTGAGGAAGTTACTCCCTTTATTTCAGTTTACTCCTTTATTAAATTACAATAAGGAATTACTTATTCTTTATTCTGCTTCCAGAAAAGATGATATTATAGGGATTAGATTTATCTTTACGTCTGAAATAATAAAACAACTAGACAAAATATACAAGCAATGGTTTTCAAGACAGTGGGCATCAGACACCCAACAATGGTAATCCTCAAGAGACATGAAACAAAAAAACAGATGAGCCTTATAATGGGCCCAGTTTTTAGCCTTGAGAGAATTTCCATGTCCTGGCACAGAGAAGGAGAAACCCAGGAGGGCCCAACAGATTCCCTGAGTTGGTGAGAGACAGCTGAGTCTAAGGAGAACAAGTTGGCAACAGATCTCTTGACAGAGCACTGGAAAGGGGAGAGCTAAATAGAGGGAGAACTCTGGAGGTATGTAGAGGGCCTCTCTGGAATATTCAGCAGAGCATCCATCACCATGTGCATAAAAAGAAACTACCCAAGGGCAGGAAAAAATCATATGTAAGGATTAGAATCACTGTAACATTGTTTGGCACCCATTCAGCGCTGGTAATTGTGGCTGTACCAACTACCTCCAACTTCACAGGACAAGACATTGGATTTAGTACCCAGAAGGTACTCAGTAGTGGGTCCCAGTAGTGGGGAATATTTAACCCTAGACTAAATATCCCCATGGATCCACCCAAAAAATTATAAAAGCAAGACCCTAAAAAAAAATCCAACCGTTTCCAAGTAATTTATCCCTTCCAGAATAAAGCTGAAAGATATTTATAGTAATATAAAAATATTTAGCACTCCAAAAAGGTAAAATTTGCAATCAACACCAAGCATCCATTAAAATTACTAGGTAGGAAAAGAATCAGGGAAGTAATATTCATGACAAGAAGAAAAATCAATCAACTGACATGGATCTAGAACTGACACAGATGTTATAATTAGCAGACAAGGACATTGACATAGTTCCCATACATTCAAAAAGATAAGTAGAAAAATGAAAGATTTTTAAAAGACTAAATTAAATGTCCAGGAATGAAAACTGTAGTGTTTGAGATGAAAAATACACTGGATGGGATTAATAGCGATTGAACACTGCAGAATAAAATATTAGAGATTTAGAAGACATAGCAATGGAAATTATCCACGACAAAATACTGAGAGAGGATAAAAAAGCAAACCTGAAAATAGCATCAATGAACTATGGAACAGTCAACTGCCCTGCTTATATGTGTAAATAGACTCCAAAGGGGGAGGGGCTATTTAAAGAAACAAAAGTTGAAATTTTTCCCAACTTGATGAATACTGAAAAACCAAATCCAAGAAGCTCAGTGAACAACAAGTCCAAGAAACATGAAAAAAGTATACCTAGGTACAGCATAATCAAATTGCTCAAAATCAGTAATAAAGAGAAAATCTTAAACACAGAAAGAGAAAAAAGACATGTTTTAGGTAGAACTAAAATAAACATGACAGCAGATTTCTTGTCAGAAAAAACACAAGAGGGAAGACAACAGAGCAACATCTTGAAAATACTGAAACCTCCCTATCCAACCCCCACCCCTCATGACCCCCCAAAAAAGAAAAACCCTATCAACCTGGAGTTCTGTACACAGAGAAAATATCTTGCAAAGATGAAGGTGAAATAGTGACATTTTTTCAAATATACAAAAGCTGAAAAAATTCACCACCAACAAACCCACATTATAAGAAATCTTAATGAAATTCCATTGGGCAAATGAAAAATGACATAGACAGAAATATAAATTTACACAAAAGAGCGAAGATCCCTGGAAATGATAACTACATGTGTAAATATATGGTGATCATTTTTCTTATTATTTAATTTCTTTAAAAGATAATTTACTGTTTAAACAAAAATAATTACAATGTAATGTAGGGTTTATAACATATGTTTAAGTAAACATGTATGGCAATAATCATAAACTGTTGGAGAGGAAAAATGGAAGCATACTTTTGTAAGAGTCTTAAACTCTATGCTAAGTGGTATAATAACAATTGACAGTTGAATGTGATAAGTTAAAAGATTGAAGTTTTAAACCCCAAAGAGACTATTAAGCAAACAAAACAAAAAGTTATAACTAATAAGCCAACAAAGCAGATTAAATAAAGTCATGAAAATACTCAAGTGACCTCAACCAAGGAAAAAGGAAAAGAGACCAGAAAGCAGATTAGATGAATGGAAAACACATAGGGAGAGGATAGTCTTAAACCTAAGCACACCAGTAATCACATTAATGCAAATGATTCAAACACCCCAATTAAAAGGCCTCTGCCTTTTAATTGGGGTATTAGACTGAAAAAAACACAAGACTCAACTATATGTTGTATACAAGAAACAAAATATAATTTAATATGAAATAACAAATAAGTTCAAAGTAAAAGGATGAAAAAAAAATGCCACACTAGTCCTAAGCAAAAGAAAAGTGGATAGGCTATATATTAGTATAAGACAAAGGAGATTTTAGAGTTGATATTACAGGCATAAAGAAAATCATTTCATAATAATAAAAGGGTTGATGCATCAAGAGGGCATAATAATCCGAATTGTTTATGCACCTAACAACAGAGTTTGAAAACACATGAGTGAAAACTGATAGAACTGTAGAAAAAATAACAAATCAATAATTATAGTAAAAGTTCTCAATATATCTCTCTCAGAAAAATGATAGAACAAGACAGAAAGTCAGTAAGAATATAGAAGATTAGAACAATATGATCACCCAACTTGATTGACCTAACTGACATTTATAGAACACCTCATCCACCAGAGGAATACACATTTTTGACAAGTGCACATTTGTAACAGAGAAGAACAAACCTGACTCCATATTGAATCTATTCCTTTAATTCTAACCTGTGTGCTCTGTTGCCTGTGCTTAGTCATGCTGACTCTACATCTTTGTAAAAGAATGTTGCATATAACCTGAAATATATATATATATATATATATATATATATATATATATATATATATATAAAATAGTCCTTTCTTAAGGCTCTGCCTCCAAGGCTTGACCTCTAAAGGTATAACACGTTTCCATTCATGTAGAGATAAAAAGTTGCAGAACAGAGAATAGCATTTCTCTTGTTGGAGGTTTACAGGAACCTCATAACCAGATCTACATGGAAACTGCAAGAACAAAGGATTATCACATCCCCTCCACACCAAGTTTGCAACAACCCTCCCCCCTTCTTTAAAATTAATTTATTTATTTATTTATTTATAGCACTTTTCTTTCTTTTTTGTAAGCAAGCACTTTTATTGTGGTTTCTTTTTTAAATTTTATTTTAATTTTTTTATTGAAGTACAGTTGATGTATAATATTAGCTAAGTTACAGGTGTACAATGTAGTGGTTCTCTATTTTTAAAGGTTATATAGTCCATTTATAATTATTATGAAATATTTGCTATATTCCCTGTGTTGTACAATATATCCTTGTAGCTTATTTTATACCTAATAGCTTGTACCTCTTAATCTCCTACCCCTATTGTGCCCCTCCCTCCTTCCTTTTCCTCACTGGTAACCACTAGTTTGTTCTCTGTATTTGTGAGTCTGCTTCCTTTTTGTTATATTCATTTGTTAGTTGTCTTTTTTAGATTCCACATATAAGTGATAGCATACAATATTTGTCTTTCTCTGTCTGACTTAGTTCACTTAGCATAATACCCTCCAGGTCCATCCATGGTGCAATAAATGGAAAATTTTTCATTCATTTTTATGGCTCAGTAGTATTCCATTATATATATATATATATATATATATATATATATATATATATATACACACACACACATATATACTATTTATTCTTTATCCAATCATCTGTTGATGGACACATGTTGCTTCCATATCTTGGCAATTGTAAATAATGCTGCTATGAACGTTGAGGTGCGTGCATTTTCTGAATTAGTGTTTTTGTTTTTTTCAGATATATACCCAGGAGTGGTATTGCTGGGTTATATGGTAGTTCTATTTTTAGTTTTTGGAGAAAATTCCATACTGTTTTCCACAATGGCAGCAACAATTTATATTCTCACCAACAGTATATGAGGGTTCCCTTTGTTTCACATCCTTGCCAACATTTGTTATTTATGTTCTTTTTGACGATAGCCATTCTAACAGGTGTGAGGTGATATCTCACTGTGGTTTTGATTTGCATTTCCTTGATGATTAGCAATGTTGAGCATGTTTTCATATGCTTCTTGGCCATTGGAATTTCCTCTTTGGAAAACTGTATATTTAGTTCTTCTGCCAATTTTTATTCAGGTTGTTTGTGTTTTGATGTTGAGTTGCATTAGCTGTTTATATATGTTGGATATTAAACCCTTATTACTCATATAATTTGCAAATATTTTATCCCATTCAGTAGGATGTCTTTTTGGTTTTTTTTGTTTCGTTGATCTGTTTTCACAGTAAAGATTTTTATTATTTTTTATTGTGGTAAAACTGACATATATTAGTTTCAGGTGTACAACATAATGATTTGATATTTATATATATTGCAAAATGATCACCACATAAGTCTAGTTAACATCTGTCACCATACATAGTTATAATATTTTTCTTGTGATGAGAACTTTTAAGATCTACTCTCAGAAACTTTCAAAAATGCAATATAGTACATTATTAACTATAGTTGCCATGCTTTATAACTGGGAAGTTTGTACCATTTGAGCCCCTTCACCCATTTCACTTATGTCCCTACACCCCCTGCCTCTGACAACCACCAATTTGTTCTCTGTATCTATGAGCTAGGGTTTTTTAAATTTTTAAATTCCATCTATAAATGATATCATACAGTATTTCTCTTTCTTTTTAACATCATTATTGGAGTATAATTGCTTTAAAATGGTGTGTTAGTTTCTGCTATATAACAAGGTGAATCAGCTATACATATACATTTATCCCCATTTCTCCTCCCTCTTGTGTATCCCTCCCACCCTCCCTATCCCACCCCTCAAAGCACCGGGCTGATCTCGCTGTGCCATGCGGCTGCTTCCCACTAGCTATCTATTTTACATTTGGTAGTGTATATATGTCCATGCCACTGTCTCACTTCATCCTAGCTTACTCTTCCCCCTCCCTGTGTCCTCAAGTCCATTCTCTACAACTGCGTCTTTATTCTTCTTCTGCCCATAGGTTCTTCAGAACCATTTTTTTTTTTAATTCCATATATATGTGTTAACATACGGTATTTGTTTTTCTCTTTCTGACTTACTTCACTCTGTATGACAGACTCTAGGTCCATCCACCTCACTACAAGTAAATCAATTTCATTTCTTTTTATGGCTGAGTAATATTCCATTCTATATATGTGCCACATCTTCTTTATCCATTCATCTGTCAATGGACACTTAGGTTGCTTCCATATCCTGGCTATTGTAAGTAGTGCTGCAATGAACATTGTGGTACACAGCTCTTTTTGAATTATGGTTTTCTCAGGGTATATGCCCAGTAGTGGGATTGCTGGGTCATATGGTAGTTCTATGTCTAGTTTTTTAAGGAACCTCCATACTGTTCTCCATAGTGGCTGTATCAATTTACATTCCCACCAACACTACAAGAGAGTCCCATTTTCTCCACACCCTCTCCAGCATTTATTGTTTGTAGATATTTTGATGATGGCCATTCTGACCGGTGTGAGCTGATATCTCACTGTAGTTTTGATTTGCATTTCTCTAATGATTAGTGATGTTGAGCATCCTTTCGTGTGTTTGTTAGCAATCTGTATATCTTTGGAGAAATGTCTATTTAGTTCTTTTGCATATTTCTGGATTGTGTTGTTTGTTTTTTTAATATTGAGCTTCATGAGCTGCCTGTAGATTTTGGAGATTAATCCTTTGACATTTGCTTCATTTGCAAATATTTTCTCCCACTCTGAGGCTTCTCTTTTCGTCTTGTTTATGGTTTCCTTTGTTGTACAAAAGCATTTAAGTTTCCTTAGGTCCTATTTGTTTATTTTTGTTTTTATTTCCATTTCTCTAGGAAGTGGGTCAAAAAAGATCATGCTGTGATTTATGTCATAGAGTGTTCTGCCTATGTTTTCCTCTAAGAGTTTTATAGTGTCTGGCCTTACATTTAGGGCTTTAATCCATTTGGAGTTTATTTTTGTGAATGGTGTTAGGGAGTGTTCTAATTTCATTCTTTTACATGTAGCTGTCCAGTTTCCCCAGCATCACTTATTGAAGAGGCTGTCTTTTCTCCATTGTATATTCTTGCCTCCTTTATCAAAGATAAGGTGACCATATGTGCGTGGGTTTACCTCTGGGCCTTCTATCCTGTTCCATTGAGCTATATTTCTGTTCTTGTGCCAGAACCATACTGTATTGATTACTATAGCTTTGTAATATAATCTAAAATCAGGGCGCCTAATTCTTCCAGCTCTGTTTTTCTTTCTCAAGATTGCTTTGGCTATTCGGGGTCTTTTATGTTTCATACAAATTGTGAAATTTTTGTTCTAGTTCTCTGAAAAATGCTACTGGTAGTTTGATAGGGATTGCATTGAATCTGTAGATTGCTTTGGGTACTATAGTCATTTTCACAATGTGGATTCTTCCAAATCAAGAACATGGTATATCTCTCCATTTGTTTGCATCATCTTTAATTTCTTTCATCAGTGTCTTACAGTTTTCTGCATACAGGTCTTTTATCTCCTTAAGTAGGTTTATTCCTAGGTATTTTATTCTTTTTGTTGCAATGGTAAATGTGAGTGCTTCCTTAATTTCTCTTTCAGATTTTTCATCATTAGTGTATAGGAATGCAAGAGATTTCTGTGCACTAGTTTTGTATCCTACTACTTTACCAAATTCATTGATTAGCTCTAGTAGTTTACTGGTAGCATCTTTAGGATTCTCTATGTATAGTATTATGTCATCTGCAAACAGTGACAGCTTTACTTCTTGTTTTCCAATTTGGATTCCTTTTACTTCTTTTTCTTCTCTGATTGCTGTGGCTAAAACTTCCAAAACTATGTTGAATAATAGTGGTGAGAGTGGACAACATTGTCTTGTTTATGATCTTAGAGGAAATGGTTTCTGTTTTTCACCATTGAAAATGATGCTAGCTGTGGGTTTGTCATATATGGCCTTTATTATGTTGAGGTTAGCTCCCTCTATGCCTACTTTCTGGAGGGTTTTTATCATAAATGGGTGTTGAATTTTGTCAAAAGCTTTTTCTGCATCTATTGAGATTATTATATGGTTTTTATCCTTCAGTTTGTTAATATGGGGTATCACATTCATTGATTGGCATATATTGAAGAATCCTTGTGTTCTTGGGATAAACCCCACTTGATCATCATGTATGGTCCCTTTAATGTGCTGTTGGATTCTGTTTGCTAGTATTTTGTTGAGGATCTTTGCATCTATGTTCATCAGTGATATTGGCCTGTAGTTTTCTTTCTTTGTGACATCTTTGTCTGGTTTTGGTATCAGGGTGATTGTGGTCTTGCAGAATGAGTTTGGGCATGTTCCTCCCTCTGCTATATTTTGGAAGAGTTTGAGAAGGATGGGTGTTAGCTCTTCTCTAAATGTTTGATAGAATTCGCCTGTGAAGACATCTGGTCCTGGGCTTTTGTTTGTTGGAAGATTTTTAATCTCTTTCTCAATTTCAGTGTTTGTGATTGGTCTGTTGATATTATCTTTCTTTTGAATTTTTGAATTTTATTTTATTTATTTTTTTATATAGCAAGTTCTTATTAGTTATACATTTTAAACATGTTAGTGTATATATGTCAATCCCAATCTCCCAATTCATCACACCACCAACCCCCCCACCCCGGCCACTTTCCCCCCTTGGTGTCCATACGTTTGTTCTCTACATCTGTGTCTCTATTTCTGCCCTGCAAACCGGTTCATCTGTACCATTTTTCTACGTTCCACACATATGCGTTAATATATGATATTTGTTCTTCTCTTTCTGACTTACTTCACTCTGTAAGACAGGTTCTAGATCCATCCACCTCTCTACAAATGACCCAATTTCGTTCCTTTTTATGGCTGAGTAATATTCCATTGTATATATGTACCACTTCTTCTTTATCCATGCATCTGTCGATGGGAGTTAGGTTGCTTCCATGTCCTGTCTATCATAAATAGTGCTGCAATGAACATTGAGGTTCTTGTGTCTTTTTGGATTATGGTTTCCTCTGGGTTTAAGGCTGGTAGTGGTATTGCTGGGTCATATGGTAATTCTATTTTTAGTTTTTTAAGGAACCTCCATACTGTTCTCCATTGTGGCTGTATCAATTTACATTCCCACCAACAGTGCAAGAGGGTTCCCTTTTCTCCACACCCTCTACAGCATTTGTTGTTTGTAGATTTTCTGATTATGCCCATTCTAACCGGTGTGAGGTGATACCTCATTGTAGTTTTGATTTGCATTTCTCTAATAATTAGCGATGTTGAGAAGCTTTTCATGTGCTTCTTGGCCATCTATATGTCTCTTTTGGAGAAATGTCTATTTAGGTCTTCTGCCCATTTTTGGATTGGGTTGTTTGTTTGTTTAATATTGAGCTGCATGAGCTCTTTATATATTTTGGAGATTAATCCTTTGTCCATTGATTCGTTTGTAAATATTTTCTCCCATTCTGAAGGTTGTCATTTCAACTTGTTTGTAGTTTCCTTTGCTGTGCAAAAGATTTTAAGTTTCATTAGGTCCCATTTCTTTATTTTTGTTTTTATTTCCATTACTCTAGGAGGTGGATCAAAAAAATCTTGCTGTGGATTTATGTCAAAGAGTGTTCTTCCTATGTTTTCCTCTAAGAGTTTTATAGTGTCCAGTCTTACATTTGGGTCTCTAATCCATTTTGAGTTTACTTTTGTGTATGGTGTTAGGGAGTGATCTAATTTCATTCTTTTACATGTAGCTGTCCAGTTTTCTCAGCACCACTTATTGACCTGACTGTCTTTTCTCTCTTGTATATACTTGTATCCTTTGTCATAGATTAGTTGACCATATGTGTGTGAGTTTATCTCTGGGCTTTCTATCTTGTTCTGTTGATCTATATTTCAGTTTTTTTCCCAGTACCACATTGTCTTGATTACTGTAGCTTTGTAGTATAGTCTGAAGTAAGGGAGTCTGATTCCTCCAGTTCCTTTTTTTTCCCCTCATGACTGCTTTGGCTATTCGAGGTCTTTTGTGTCTCCATACAAATTTTAATATTTTTTGTTCTAGTTTTGTAAAAAATGCAATTGGCAATCTGATGGGGATTGCATTGAATCTGTAGATTGCTTTGGGTAGTATAGTCATTTTCAAAATATTGACTCTTCCAATCCAAGAACATGGTATATCTCTCCATCTGTTTGCATTATCTTTAATTTCTTTCATCAATGTCATAGTTTTCTGCATACAGGTCTTTTGTCTCCCTGGGTAGGTTCATTCCTAGGTATTTTATTCTTTTTGTTGCAATGGTAAATGGGAGTGTTTCCTTAATTTCTCTTTCAGATTTTTCATCATTAGTGTATAAGAATGCAAGAGATTTCTGTGCATTGATTTTGTATTCTGCTACTTTACCAAATTAATTGATTAGCTCTAGCAGTTTTCTGGTGGCATCTTTAGGATTCTCTATGTATAGTATTATGTCATCTGCAAACAGTGACAGTTTTACTTCTTCTTTTCCAATTTGTATTCCTTTTATTTCTTTTTATTCTCTGATTGCCGTGGCTAGGATTTCCAAAACTATGTTGAATAATAGTCATGAGAGTGGACATCCTTGGCTTTTACCTGATCTTAGAGAAAATGCTTTCAGTTTTTCACCATTGAAAATGATGTTTGCTGTGGGTTTGTTGCATAAGGACTTTATTATGTTGAGGTAGGTTCCCTCTAGCCCACTCTCTTGAGAGTTTTTATCATAAATGGGTGTTGAATTTTGTCAAAAGCTTTTTCAGCATCTATTGAGATGATCATATGGTTTTTATTCTTCAATTTATTAATGTGGTGTATCACATTGATTGATTTCAGTATATTGAAGAATCCTTGCATCCCTGGGATAAATCCCACTTGATCATGGTGTATGATCCTTTTAATGTGTTGTTGGATTCTGTTTGCTAGTATTTTGTTGAGGATTTTTGCATCTATATTCATCAGTGATATTGGTCTGTGATTTTCTTTTTTTGTAGTATCTTTGTCTGGTTTTGTTATCAGCATGATATGGCCTCATAAAATGAGTTTGGGAGTGTTCCTTCCTCTGCAATTTTTTGGAAGAGTTTGAGAAGGATGGGTGTTAGCTCTTCTCTAAATGTTTGATAGAATTCACCTGTGAAGCCATCTTGTCCTGAACTTTTGTTTGTTGGAAGATTTTTAATCACAGTTTCAATTTCATTACTTCTGATTGGTCTGTTCATATTTTCTATTTCTTCCTGGTTCAGTCTTGGAAAGTTATACTTTTCTAAGAATTTGTCCATTTCTTCCAGGTTGTCCATTTTATTGGCATAGAGTTGCTTGTACTAGTCTCTTAGGATGTTTTGTATTTCTGTGGTGTCTGCTGTAACTTCTCCTTTTCATTTCTAATTTAATTGATTTGCGTCCTCTCCCTATTTTTCTTTTTTTTTTTTAAATTTTATTTATTTATTTATGGCTGTGTTGGGTCTTCGTTTCTGTGCGAGGGCTTTCTCTAGTTGTGGCAAGTGGGGGCCACTCTTCATCGCGGTGCACGGGGCTCTCACTATTGTGGCCTCTCTTTTTGCGGAGCACAGGCTCCAGACGCGCAGGCTCAGCAATTGTGGCTCACAGGCCCAGCCACTCCGTGGCATGTGGGATCCTCCCAGACCAGGGCTCGAACCCGTGTCCCGTGCATTGGCAGGCAGATTCTCAACCACTGTGCCACCAGGGAAGCCCCCTCCCTGTTTTTCTTGATGTGTCTGGCTAATGGTTTATCAATTTTGTTTATCTTCTCAAAGAACCAGCTTTTAGTTTTATTGATTTTTGCTATTGTTTTCTTTGTTTCTATTTCATGTTTTTCTGCTCTGACCTTTATGACTTCTTTCCTTCTACTAACTGTAGGTTTTGTTTGTTCTTCTTTCTCTAGTTCCTTTAGTTGTAAAGTTAGATTTTTTATTTGAGAAATTTGCCATTTCTTGAGGTAGGTTTGTATGACCATAAACTTCCCTCTTAGAACTGCTTTTGCTGCATCCCATAGGTTCTGGATCATCGTGTTTTCATTGTCATTTGTCTCTAGGTATTTTTTGATTTCCTCTTTGATTCCTTCAGTGATTTCTTGGTTATTTAGTAACGTATTGTTTATCCTCCATGTGTATGTGTTTTTTACGTTTTTTCCCCTGTAGTTGATTTCTAATCTCATAGCCTTGTGGTCAGAAAAGATGTTTGATACGATTTCAATTTTCTTAAATTTACTGAGGCTTGATTTGTTACACAAGATGTGATGTATCCTGGAGAATGTTCCGTGCACAATTGAGAAGAAAGTGTAATCTGCTGTTTTTGGATGGAATGTTCTATAAATATCAATTAAATCTATCTGGTCTATTGTGTCATTTAAAGCTTCTGTTTCCTTATTTATTTTCATTTTGGATGATCTGTCCATTGGTGTAAGTGAGGTGTTAAAGTCCCCCACTATTATTGCATTACTGTCAATTTCCTCTTTTATAGCTGTTAGCAGTTGCCTTATGTATTGAGGTGCTCCTATGTTGGATGTATATATATTTATAGTTGTTATATCTTCTTGGATTGATCCCTTGATCATTATGTAGTGTCGTTTCTTGACTCTTGTAACATTCTTTATTTGAAAGTCTACTTTATCTGATATGAGTATTGTTACTCCAGCTTTCTTTTGATTTCCATTGGCATGGAATATCTTTTTCCATCCCCTCACTTTCAGTCTGTATGTATCCCTAGGTCTGAAGTGGGTCTCTTGTAGACAACATATATATGGGTCTTGTTTTTGTATCCATTCAGCGAGCCTGTGTCTTTTGGTTGGAGCATTTAATCCATTCACATTTAAGGTAAATATCGATGCATATGTTCCTATTACCAGTTTCTTAATTGTTCTCAGTTTGTTTTTGTAGGTCTTTTTCTTATCTTGTGTTTCCCACTTAGTGAAGTTCCTTTAGCATTTGTTGTAGAGCTGGTTTGGTGGTGCTGAATTCTCGTATCTTTTGCTTGTCTGTAAAGGTTTTAATATCTCCGTCCAATCTGAATGAGACCCTTGCTGGGTAGAGTCATCTTGGTTATCGGTTTTTCCCCTTCATCACTTTAAATATTTCTTGCCACTCTTTTCTGGCTTGCAGAGTTTCTGCTGAAAGATCAGCTGTTAACCTTATGGGGATTCCCTTGTATGTTATTTGTTATTTTTTCCTTGCTGCTTTTAATATTTTTCCTTTGTATTTAATTTTTGATAGTTTGATTAATATGTGTCTTCGCGTGTTTCTCCTTGGATTTATCTGTATGGGACTCTCTGTGCTTCCTGGACTTGATTGACAATTTCTTTTCCCATATTAGGGAAATTTTCAAGTATAGTCTCTTCAAATATTTTCTCAGTCCCCTTCTTTTTCTCTTCTTCTTCTGGGACCCCTATAATTCAAATGTTGGTGTGTTTAATGTTTTCCCAGAGGTCTCTGAGCTGGTCCTCAATTCTTTTCACTCTTTTTTTCTTTATTTTGCTCTGCAGTAGTTATTTCCATTATTTTTACCTCCAGGTCACTTATCTGTTCTTCTGCCTCAGTTATTCTGCTATTGATTCCTTCTAGAGAATTTTAAATTTCATTTATTCTGTTGTTCATCATTGTTTGTTTCCTCTTTAGTTCTGCTAGGTCCTTGTGAAACGTTTCTTGTATTTTCTCCATTCTATTTCCAAGATTTTGCATCATCTTTACTATCATTACTTTGAATTCTTTTTCAGGTAGACTGCCTATTTCTTCCTCATTTGTTTGGTCTGATGGGTTTTTACCTTGCTCCTTCATCTGCTGTGTATTTCTCTGTCTTCTCATTTTGCTTAACTTACTGTGTTTGAGGTCTCCATTTCACAGGCTGCAGGTTCGTAGTTCCAGTTGTTTTTGGCGTCTGCCTCCAGTGGGTAAGCTTGGTTTAGTGGGTTGTGTAGGCATCCTGGTGGAGGGGACTGGTGCCTGGGCTCCAGTGGATGAGGCTGGATCTTGTCTTTCTTGTGGGCAGGACCACGTCCAGTGTTGTGTTTGGGGTGTCTGTGACCTTATTATGATATTAGGCAGCCTCTCTGCTAATGGGTGGGTTTGTGTTCCTGTCTTGCTAGTTGTTTGGCATAGGGTGTCTAGCACTGTAGCTTGCTGGTCGTTGAGTGGAGCTGCGTCTTAGCATTGAGATGGAGATCTGTGAGAGAGCTTTTGCCATTTGATATTACATGGAGCCGTGAAGTCTGTGGTGGACCAATATCCTGATCTTGGCTCTCTCACTTCAGAGGCACAGGCCTGACAGCTGGCCGGAGCACCATGACCCTTTAGCCACATGGCTCAGAAGAAAAGGGAGAAAAAAAGAGAGAAAAAAATAAAGTAAAATAAAATAAAATAAAGTTATTACAGTAAAAATTATTAAAAATTAAAAAAAGTAAAAAATAAAACAACAAAAACTGGACAGACAGAACCTTAGGACAAATGGTAAAATCAAAGCTATACAGAAAAAATCACACAAAGAAGCATACACATATATACTCACAAAAAGAAAATGGAAAAAAATATATATATCTTTATATTAAAAAAAGGGAGAGAGCAACCACATCAATAAACAAATCTACCAATGATAATAAACTCTAAATACTAAAGTAAGATAAACATAAAGCCAGAAACAAATTAGATGTAGAAAGCAAACCCCAAATCTACAGTTGCTCTCAGTGTCCACCGCCTCAGTTTTGGGATGATTCATTGTCTATTCAGGTATTCCAGAAATGCAGGGTACATCAAGTTGATTGTGGAGATTTAATCTGCTGCTCCTGAGGCTGCTGTGGGAAATTTCCCTTTCTCTTCTTTTTTCGCACAGTTACTGGTTTCAGCTTTGGATTTGGCCCTGCCTCTGCTTGTAGGTCACCTGAGGGCGTCTCTTACCTGCTCAGACAGGACGGGGTTAAAGTAGCAGCTGATTAGGGGGCTCTGGATCGCTCAGGCCTGGGGGACGGAGGGGTACAGAATGCGGGGTGAGCCTGCAGATGCAGAGGCCAGCGTGGTGTTGCAACAGCCTGAGGCGCACCATGTGTTCTCCCAGGGAAGTTGTCCCTGGATCACGGGACCCTGCCTGTGGCGGGCTGCACAACCTCCTGGGAGCGGAGGTGTGGATAGTGACCTGTGCTTGCACACAGGCTTCTTGGTGGCTGCAGCAGCAGCCTTAGCGTTTCATGGCCGTCTCTTGTGTCCACGCTGATAGCCGCAGGTCACGCCGGTCTCTGGAACTCGTTTAGGTGGTGCTCTGAATTCCCTCTCCTTGCGCACCCCAAAACAATGGTCTCTTGCCTCTTAGGCAGTTCCAGACATTTCCCCAGACTCCCTCCCAGCTAGCTGTGGCGCACTAGCCCCCTTCAGGCTGTCTTCACGCAGCCAGACCCGGTCCTCTCCCTGAGGTCTGACCTCCGAAGCCAGAGCCTCCGGTCCCAGCTCCCTCCCTTCCTGGGCGATGGGTGAGCAAACAAGCTTCTCTGACTAGTGAGAGCTGGTCGGCACCAATCTTCTGTGCGGGAATCTCTGCACTTTGCCCTCTGCACCCCTGTGGCTACACTCTCCTCCGTGGCTCCTAAGCTTCTCCCCCACCACCCACTATCTCTGCCAGTGAAGGGGCTTCCTACTGTGTGGAAACTTTTCCTCCTTCACAGCTGCCTCCCAGAGGGGCAGGTCCCATCCTTATTCTTTTGTCTCTGTTTTTCCTTTTTTCTTTTGCCCTACCCAAGTACGTGGGGATTTTCTTGCCTTTTGGGAAGTCTGAGGTCTCCTGCCAGTGTTCAGTAGGTGTTCTGTAGGAGTTGTTCCACATGTAGATGTATTTTTGATGTATTTGTGGGAAGGAAGGTGATCTCCACGTCTTACTCCTCCACCATCTTGAAGGTCCCTCCTGTCTTTTTGTTTTGTTGATGGTTTCCTTTGCTGTGCAAAAGCTTTTAAGTTTACTTATGTCCCACTTGTTTATTTTTGCTTTTATTTCCTTTGCCCTATAGCAATATTTTTTTTGATCCATCACTATCTCCCCCTTTAGTATAAAAGAAGTCTGAATTCTAACTCGGGTAAGATGGTTCTTTGGAGCAATAGTCTACTATTCCTTGCCCTAACACCTCGTCTTTCAATTTATTGGCCTGTTGCGTGGAGAGCAGTATGAGCTTGGACTTAGTAACACATAGAACACTTACCAAGATAGATAATATTCTGGACCATAATACAAGTCTTGAAAATTAAAATGTATTCATATTATACAAATTATACTATCTGTCAACAATGGAATAAAAATAGAAATCAATGAAATAAAATATCTCTGAAAAATCCACACATATTTAATTATAACATACATATGTTTAATTATAACATATTTAATATATAACATACTAATAACCCATAAGCTAAAGAAGAAATCAAAATAGATATTAGAAAGTATTTTAAACTGAATAAAAATGAAAACAAAACATTTCAATATTTGTGAGATGCCTCTAAAGCATTATTTAGTGGTAGTTTTATAGCACTCAAATACTATTTTACAAAAGAAGAAATGTCTTGAATCATGACCTTAGGTTCCACCTTAATAAACTAGAAAAGATATTACAGATTAAACCCAAAGTATGCAGAAAAAAGGAAATGATATGAATCATGATAGAAATCCATAGAATAGAAGATAGAAAAAATAGAGAAAAATCAATGACACCAAAAGTTGGTTTTTTGAGAAGGTTATTATAATTGACATATCTCTTGACAGACAACCCAAGAAGCAAGAGAGAAGACACAAATTACAAGTATCAGTAATGAGAGAGGTGATATTACTCTAGATTTCACAGATATTAAAAGGAGAACAAGAAAATTTTATGAACAACTATATGCCAGTAAAGTCAACAACTTAGATTAAATGAACAAATAATTTGAAAGAAGGAAATTACTAAAGCTCCTTTAAGAAGAAACAGATAAGCTGATTAGCCCTATATTTCCTAGAGAAATTTAATTTGTAGCTAAAAACTTTCCCACAAAGAAAACTCTAGGCCTAAATGGCTTCACTGGTGAAGTCTACCAAACAGTTAAGGAAGAAATAATACCAGTTTTATATAAACACATTCAAAAATTGATACAGAGAATATGTCCCAATTCATTCTATGAGGTGGAATTACACTGGTGCAAAATTCAGAAAAAACATTATAAGAAACTAAAAACCAATATGTCTCAGAAACACATGAAAATATTTTACACAAAATTTTAGCAAATCAAATCATTTGATAAATAAAAAAGATAATACCTCATGACCAATTAGAGTTCATTCCATGAATGCAGGTTTAACATTTAAAAAACTATCAATATAATTTATCATATTAATAGACCAAAAAAGAAGAGCCCCATGGTCTTCCCTATAGAGGCAGAAAAAACATTGATAACATCCATAAATTTATATTAGATAAAATCCAGTATAAATTCTTAGCAAACTAGGAATGAAAGGGAAGTTCCTTAATCTGGTAAAGTACATTCATGACAAAACTATAGCTAACATCATAGTTAATGGTGAAAGAGCAAGACAAGGTTGTACACTCTCATCACTTATTTTCAACACTGTATTGGAGATTCCATCCACTGAATAAAGCAAAATAAATAAATTTAAATCATCCAAATTAGACAGAAAGAAGTAAAATTGTCTTCATTCAAAGAACACCAGATAATCTATATTGAAAATCCAAAGGAATGTGCAAAAAAGCTTCTCAAACTAAATGAGTTTAACAAGTATGCAGGATATAAGATCAATGTGCAAAAACTAATTTTATTTTTATATACTAGAAATGAATAATCATAAATTGAAATTAAATAACACCATTTACAATAGCATCAAAAATATGAAATACTTAGGGATAAGACTGATAAAATACGTGGAAGGCCTAATCACTGGAAACTATAGTTTTAATGACAATATATTCCTGAGAGAAATTAAAGAAGACTCAAATAAGTGGAAAGACAGATATCCCATGTTCATGGGTCAGGAGACTCAATATTGTTAACATTTTTTTTTCTAATTTGATGAATAGATTCAATACAGTCCCAATCAAAATCTCAGCAGGTGGGACTTCCTTGGTGGTCCAGTGGTTAAGAATCTGCACTTCCACTGCAGGGGTGCGGGTTCGATCCCTGGTTGGAGAACATCCCACATGCTGCATTATGTGGCCAAAAAATAAAAAATTAAAAAAAAAACTCAGCAGGCTTTTTTGTAGAGATTGAAAAAGTGATTTTAAAATTCATGTGGAAATGTAAAGGGTCTAGAACAGCCAAAATAACTTTGAAGAACAAGAGCACACTTGAAGGACTAACACTACTTTACAACACTCATAAAGCTATAATAATCAAGAGAGTCTCTAGTGTTTGGGTTAAGACAGGCAAATAGATCAATGGATTGGAATGGAAAGTCCATAAATAGACCCATACGTATATTGACAACAGATTTTAGGAAAAACTGAGAAAACAAAACAGTGAAGAAAACATAGTTTTTTAACAAATGGCACTGGCTCAATTGGATATTCAAACAAAAAAATAAACCTTGATCCATATATAAAAATAAACACAAAATGAACAATAGACCTCAATGATAAATTTAAAACTTCTAGGAGAAATCATAGGAGAAAATCTTTATGATCTTAGGTCAGGCAATGAGTCCTTAGATAAGATGCCTAAAGCATAATCCCTAAATGAAAACATTTATAAATTGAACTTTATCAAAACTAAAAATTTTTCTATTCAAAACACAGTGTTAAGAGAATAAAAGATAAACCACAGACTGTGAGAAAACATTTGCCAATTATATATATGATAAAGGATTTGTACGTAGAGTAAGTACAAAGTAACTCTGAAACCCAAATAAGAGAATACCCAACCAAATAAATATGAGCAAATTATTTGAATAGACACTTCACCAAAGAAGATATACAGGAGACACACAAAATAAGTACATGAAAGGATGCTCAACATCATTAGTCATTAGAGAAATGCAAATTAAAACTATATCAGGATAGCACCACACACCTGTAAGAATTGCTAAAAATAAAAAGTCTAACCATACCAAGTGTTGATGAGGATGTGAAAAAACTGGAATTCTCATACATTGCTGGCAGAATATAAAATGATACAATGACCATTTTTAAAATCGTGACACATACGCTTGCCGTACAATCCAGTTATTCCAATTCTGAGCTTTTACCCAAGAGAAATGAAAGTATAAGTGCATATAAGATATTGTATATAAATGTTCACATTTGTAATAGTCAAAAGCTGGAAAGAGCCCTAGTGTCTTTCAATAGGTGAATGTATAAACATATTGTAGGATATTCATATAATGGAATAAGTTCAGCAGTGAAAATGAATGAATTATAGATATATACAATGATATGAATGCATCCCCCAATAATCATGAGTGAAAGAAGGAAGAAATAAAAGACTATATTTTGTATTATTTCATTTATGTAAGATACAAGGAAATGCAAACTAATGTATAGTGACAGTTGCCTAAGGAAAAGGAGAGGTAAGGAATGGAGAAGGATTGTAAAAAAATCATGAAGAAACGTCCGGGGTTTTGGATATCTTGATCGTGGTAATGGTTTCATGGGTGTAAACATTTAGACTTACAATATGGTAAACTGTAAATATGTGCAGTTTTCATGTAAACAGTAAATTTGTTACAAAAAAACAAAAAAAGCACAATAAGAACAGTACCTAGAGTTTAAGGTTAATTAGACGTAGAATGGATAAATATATATAAAGCACTTAGCACATTTCCTGACCCTTAGTAAGTATTCAGTAAGTTATGGTTATTATTGTGTTGTGAATCTTTGTGAATCCACAGTCTTCTTGGATTGAGGAACGCTATATTTCAACCTCAATTTCATGAAAGTTTAGAAACTGTGCTGGCAAGTGATGTGTTATCCCCGTGTGGACGAGATAAGTGACTGAAACCCATTAAGGCTTCTATACAAACTTTTAAAATTCTGGCAGACAGGTGTGGAGGTCTCCTCACCTAGCAGCATCCAGGACAAGCCTCGGATACTCCTTTCCTGTGGAGACTTATGGATATACCTCCCCTACACACTGTCATTTTCAACTGCCACTAGAAACAGCCGTGTGGCTGACAGGGTCTTGACGCTCCAGCCAGGTGTCAGGCCTGTGCCTCTGAAGTGGGAGAGCAGAGTTCAGGACATTGGCCCACCAAGACCTCCTGGCTCCACATAATATCAAACTGCGAAAGCTCTCCCAGAGATTTCCATCTCAATGCTAAGACCCAGCTCCACTCCACTCAATGACCAGCAAGCTACAGTGCTGGACACCCTATGCCAAACAACTAGCAAGACAGGAACACAACCCCACCCATTAGCAGAGAGACTGCCTAATATCATAATAAGGTCACAGAAACCCCAAACACACACCAGATGTGGTCCTGCCCACAAGAAAGACAACATCCAGCCTCATCCACTAGAACACAGGCACTAGTCCCTCCACCAGGAAACCTACACAACCCAATGAACCAAGCTTACCCACTGGGGGCAGACACCAAAGACAACAGGAACTACGAACCTTCAGCCTAAGAAAAAGAGACCCCAAACACGGTAAGTTAAGCAAAATGAGAAGACAGAGAAATACACAACAGATGAAGGAGCAAGGTAAAAATCCATCAGACTAAACAAATGAAGAGTAAATAGGCAGTCTACCTGAAAAAGAATTCAGAGTAATGATAGTAAAGATGATGCAAAATCTTGGAAATAGAATGGAGAAAATATAAGACATGTTTAACAAGGACCAGAAGAACTAAAGAGCAAAAAAACAATGATGAACAGCACATTAAATGAAATAAAAAATTCTCTAGAAGGAATCAATAGCAGAATAACTGAGGCAGAAGAACGGATAAGTGACCTGGAAGATAAAATAGTGGAAATAATTACTGCAGAGCAGAGTAAAGAAAAAAAGAATGAAAAGAATTGAGGACAGTCTCAGAGACCTCTGGGACAACATTAAGTGCACCAACATTTGAATTATAGGGGTCCCAGAAGAAGAAGAGAAAAAGAAAGGGACCAAAAAAATATTTGAAGAGATTATAGTTGAAAACTTCCCTAATATGGGAAAGGAAATAGTCAATCAAGTCCAGGAAGTGCAGAGAGTCCCTTACAGGATAAATCCAAGGAGAAACACACCAAGACACATATTAATCAAACTCTCAAAAACTAAATACAAAGAAAAAATATTAAAAGCTGCAAGGGAAGAACAACAAATAACACAGAAGGGAATCCCCATAAGGTTAACAGCTGATCTTTCAGCAGAAACTCTGCAAGCCAGAAGGGAGTGGCAAGACATATTTAAAGTGATGAAAGGGAAAAACCCACAACCAAGATGACTCTACCCAGCAAGGATCTCATTCAGATTTGACAGAGAAATTAAAACCTTAACAGACAAGCAAAAGCGAAGAGAATTCAGCAACACTAAACCAGCTTTACAACAAATGCTAAAGGAACTTCTCTAGGCAGGAAACAAAAGAAAAGGAAAAGACCTACAATAACAAGCCCAAAACAATTAAGAAAATGGTAATAGGAACATACATATTGATAATTACCTTAAATGTAAATGGATTAAATGCTCCCACCAAAAGACACAGGCTCGCTGAATGCACACAAAAACAAGACCCATATATATGCTGTCTACAAGCATATATAGGTCTGACCCACTTCAGACCTAGGGACACATACAGACTGAAAATGAGGCGATGAAAAAAGATATTCCATGCAAATGGAAATCAAAAGAAAGCTGGAGTAGCAATTCTCATATTAGACAAAATTGACTTTAAAATAAAGACTATTACAAGAGGCAAAGAAGGACACTACATAATGATCAAGGGATCAATCCAAGAAGAAGATATAACAATTGTAGATAATTATGTACCCAACATAGGAGCACCTCAATACATAAGGCAAATGCTAACATCCATAAAAGGGGAAATCGACAGTAATACAATCATAGTAGGGGACTTTAACACCCCACTTTTACAAATGGACAGATCATCCAAAATGAAAATAAATAAGGAAACACAAGCTTTAAATGATACATTAAACAACATGGACTTAATTGATATTTATAGGACGTTCCATCGAAAAACAACAGAATACACTTTCTTCTCAAGTGCTCATGGAACATTCTCCAAGATAAATTATATCTTGGGTCACAAATCAAACCTTGGTAAATTTAAGAAAATTGAAATTGTATCAAGTATCTTTTCCAACCACAACGCTATGAGACTAGATATCAATTACAGGAAAAAATCTGTAAAAAATAAAAATACATGGAAGCTAAACAATACACTACTAAATAACCAAGAGATCACTGAAGAAATCAAAGAGGAAATCAAAGAATATCTAGAAAAAAGTGACAATTTGTATGGAAACACTAAAGACCCCGAATAACCAAAGCAATCTTGAGAAGGAAAAACGGAGCTGGAGGAATCGGGCTCCCAGACATTAGACTATACTACAAAGTTATGGCCATCAAGACAGTATGGTACTGGCACAAAAATAGAAATATAGATCAATGGAACAGGATAGAAAGCCCAGAGATAAACCCACGCACATATGGTCACCTTACTTTTGATAAACGAGGCAAGTATATACAATGGAGATACGACAGCCTCTTCAATACGTGGTGCTGGGGAAACTGGACAGCTAAATGTAAAAGAGTGAAGTTAGAACACTTAACACCATACACAAAAATAAACTCAGAATGGATTAAAGACCTAAATGTAAGGCCAGACATTATAAAACTCTTAGAGGAAAACATAGGCAGAACACTCTATGACATAAATCACAGCAAGATACTTTTTGACCCACCTCCTAGAGGTACGGAAATAAAAACAAAAATAAACAAATGGGACCTAATGAAACTTAAAAGATTTTGCACAGCAAAGGAAACCATAAACAAGATGAAAAGATAACCCTTAGAATAGGAGAAAATATTTGCAAATTAAGCAACTGACAAAGGATTAATCTCCAAAATTTACAAGCAGCCCATGCAGCTCAATATCAAAAAAACAAACAACCCAATCCAAAAATGGGCAGAAGACCTAAATAGACATTTCTCCAAAGAAGATATACAGATTGCCAACAAACACATGAAAGGATGCTCAACATCCCTAATCATTAGAGAAATGCAAATCAAATCTACAGTAAGGTATCACCTCACACCAGTCAGAATGGCCATCATCAAAAAATCTAGAAACAATAAATGCTGGAGAGGGTGTGGAGAAAAGGGAACCCTCTTGCACTGTTGGTGGGAATGTAAATTGATACAGCCACTATGGAGAACAGTATGGAGGTTCCTTAAAAAACTAAAAATAGAACCACCATACGACCCAGCAATCCCACTACTGGGCATATACCCGGAGAAAACCATAATTCAAAAAGTCATGTACCACAATGCTCATTGCAGCTCTATTTACAATAGCCAGGACATGGAAGCAACCTAAGTGTCCATCGACAGATGAATGGATAAAGAAGATGTGGCACATATATACATTGGAATATTACTCAGCCATAAAAAGAAATGAAATTGAGTTATTTGTAGTGAGGTGGATGGACCTAGAGACTGTCATACAGAGTGAAGTAAGTCAGAAAGAGAAAACTAAATACCATATGTAACACATATATATGGAATCTAAAAAAAAAAAAAAGGTTCTGAAGAACCTAGGGGCAGGACATGAATAGAGACGCAGACATAGAGAATGGACTTGAGGACATGGGGAGGGGGAAGGGTAAGCTGGGACAAAGTGAGAGAGGGGCATGTACTCATATATACTACCAAATGTAATATAGATAGCTAGGGGGAAGCAGCCGCATAGCACAGGGAGATCAGCTCAGTGCTTTGTGACCACCTAGAGGCGTGGGATAGGGAGGGTGAGAGGGAGACGCAAGAGGGAGGAGATATGGGGATATACGTATATGTATAGCTGATTCACTTTGTTATAAAGCAGAAACTAACACAACATTGTAAAGTAATTATACTCTAATAAAAGTGTTTTTTAAAAAAAGCACATTGCCTCTGGCATCACTTCAAAATTAAAGATAGGAAAGAGAAAATGTAACAAAAATTCACAAATACATTAAGGTGACATCCCAAGTCTGGTTTTGGCTCCTAAATCAAGGAAATTTACTGCCCTTTATGTGCTCTATTGTTAAGCATCTCCGTGTGTATAAAACTTCCCCCAATTCTTTCAGAATATAATACCTGATTTAAATGTACAGCTGCTAAGTAAGATGTCTTAGGTTGGGTTCCTGAGACATGATCTGAACCCAACCAGCAACTGAACCTGAGACATGGATTTGAGTCCAAATAATTTATTTGGGTAGCCCCATGAACGCTGATTGTTATTACATGTTATCTCAGGAAACACTGGTAGTGGAGTAGGGAACTGACACCACGGAAGGGAAATCAGGCAATGAAGTTTACATCATCAAGCAAGTTACCACCGTGGGTAACTGCTGCTTCAGTGCAGCTGGGGAATTCTGGGAGACAGTGTAGAACATGCATTAGAGTTATGCCAACAGAGCAGCAAGGGAGATTGTGTATCTGTCTTCTAACCTCTGCTCCAACATTGGTTGGACCTTGCATCCAGAACATTATCCTCCCTCTGGCATTTCTGGTTTGCCAAGAGCATGAGCCAAAATGAAAGCTCACAGGCAGAGAGCAGCAGGTGTTTGCACTAAGTAGCCCTCCTAGTGTAGGGTTGAGTCACAAGGGAGTAAGAGCAGGCTCTCAATAGCCTCAGCTACATAAATCACCCAACAATGTGGCCTTCTTTCAAGTGTCCTTGCCAGTTAAATTATCTTTAGAGTCTATTTAAGCTGACCAATCTTTCCCAGCTGCTATTGAATGAATTGCTTCACCACATTTGGGTGTATGACTTCAATTTGTTAGTAATGCAGTTGGGAAATGCTGTGGGATTTCAAGATGCACTGCAGCTGTCCTATGCTTGTTATTACTGAAGACTAGTTCATAGGGTAATTGTATGATCTGGATTATTACTGTACAGGTTTTCTTCCTAAAGAAGCCAAATCATTACGTCTAGGCACATTTGTCACATGTGTTTTATCTTTTGAAAAAATAGTTATGGGTATTATTACAACTCTGGTGATAATTCATTTTTCACTCTTTATCATGTTTTTAGAGCACTATTATGTTGCCATTTTCCATTTCCATTTTCTGGAAATGACATGTTTTACACAGGAAATGTGACTACAGAAAGACTCATTAGACCAGACATGCATTAGACCTTCTCCTAAATAACATGCTTTTTCTTTTCTATCTCTCTTAATCAATAATATAATTTTCCTATCCCAAATGAGAAACCAACATTAATGACAGTTGATCACAGAGATAAGAAATTTTATCATTATCAAGTGACTATTACAGGGGAATTTCCAAACCCAACTGAAAATTATATTAAAATGTTCAGAAGAGGGGAGGTGTTCAAGTATGCCTTGAGCATCATTAGCAGGAATTTTATGAGAGTCTCAAACATCTAACTGGGCATGGAGCTAGTTGATTTTAAAGTCTCTTCCTATCCCAAGATTCTGGATTGCTTACAATACCCATGGAATTTTCTGTCATTAGGTGGCCTGTGTTGGTTATCTATGCTGCATAACAAATTACCCAAAATTTAGGCAATAAGGCTTAAGGCAATAAACATTTATTATCTTACAGATTCTGTGGATCAAGAATCTGTGTGTGGCTTAACTGGGTCTTCTGTCTCAAGGTTTCTCACAAGGCTGCGATCATGTTATTAGTCAGGGCTCCCCTGAGGGAAAATCTGCTCGTATTGTTGCTGATAGGATTCTGTTCCCCACAGGTTGTTGGGCTGAGTCCTCCTTGAGTTCTTCATTAAAGTGAGCAAGAGAGAGAAAGCCAGAGTGGACAAGGAAGTTGAAACAATCTTTTGTAACTTAACTTCAGAAGTGATATCCCATCACTTTTGCCATATCCGGTTTGCTGGAGGCAAGTCATGAGTCCAGCCTACATTCAAAACAGGGATTACATTGGGCATGAAATCCCAGAGGGAGAAGTCATTGGGAGCCATTTTAGAGGCTCCTACAGACCTGAAACTCCCCTGAGACTAAAGTGTCTCTCCTCCCAGGCTGCCCCAGAAGCTGAAATTGTCACATGCTTTCTAGGAAAGGGTTTCCCATCTCCTGATCCCCAAATATGTGAAATGCACATGTATTTCATGGAGCGTTACTTTCAGGAGCAGATGTGAGAATCCAGGATATAGACCATCTTCAGATTCATTATACCTGTGGCAGAGGCCATTTAGTTTTTCTTTAGGGTTGAAAAGTAGAGAAGAATAGTTAGTATTTCTCGAGGGTCCAAAATATGAAAGGACACTATGGCAGGAGAGAAGGTCGGCCCAATGACACAGAGCACATTGGGGAGAAGAAGGAACTCTCAAAGGAAAGTAGAAGTTAAGACAGGTTTTTGTGTCAGACTGTCCTGCCTTCAAGATTTCCAAGCGTGTCAGTTCTATGATACCCAAGGTGATCAAGTCCTCCTTCTGCTTAAAAGTTTTCTTTTGGTTTCCCTTGATACGTATAACATATAACCAACACTTCTTAGCTATTTAAAGCTCTCTCTCTTTACTGCTTTTTTCAGCCTGTTCTCTAATGACACATCCTCCTTTTTTCCATTTCAATAAAACTGACACAAGGAATTGAGGAACTCCCCCGATCAAGAATGCCATGCCACTTGTGTCCACATACTTGCATTTTCATAGTTACGTCAGAGTTCAGCATCTAGCTCAATCTTTCCAGAGCACATTCATCTGGTTCCTCAAACTGGTGTGATTTTTATGGTTTATCCTATTAATTTGAAAAGTAATGCTGTGCTATCTTGAAGCCCCTCATTTATTATTGCTTTTATCTATTCATGTTATATCATTTTTCTTGTTTATGTCTCATTTCTCCAGATATAGTTTAAATTGTTTTGGGGAAAAGAACTTTCCATATGCTTTTTCTGTAGTTTTAGAGTTTTGCATGTTGAGTGTTCCTGAAGTGAAGTTTAGATGTGGGTTCGTTAAAACAAGCAAACAGGGGCTTCCCTGGTGGCGCAGTGGTTGAGAATCTGCCTGCCAATGCAGGGGACACGGGTTTGAGCCCTGGTCTGGGAGGATCCCACATGCCGTGGAGCAATTAGGCCCGTGAGCCACAACTACTGAGCCTGCGCGACTGGAGCCTGTGCTCCGCAATAAGAGAGGCCGCGATAGTGAGAGGCCCGCGCACCGCAATGAAGAGTGGCCCCCGTTTGCCGCAACTAGAGAAAGCCCTCGCACAGAAACGAAGACCCAACACAGCCAAAAATAAATAAATAAATAAATAAAAAATTAAAAACAAAACAAAACAAAAAAACAAGCAAACAAAACAAAACCAAACAAAACAAAAAGTATCTTACTTAGACTTTGGTGTAGCTAAAATGGATCTATATTCTTTAACACTACCTAAGAGGAGGTCAACAATTTTTAAGCTTGACATCTTGCAGATCTGCTGTATCATCATGCGTTGGTTGTGTGGTGCCCTCTGGCACACCTGGCCCATACGGAACACAACAGCCATGAGTGCAAGGATTTGGCCTGTTTCATTCACTGCTTTCTCCCAGGGCTTAGAATGGTGTGACTGGCAAATAATAGGCACTCAATAAACTCTGTTAAATGAATGAAGATCATGATTAATTGTTGCCAATAATAGTTAAATTCCTGACATTTGTGTTATAATTTTAAAAATTGAGATGTGACAAACGAGTGAGTCAAGAATACATTTATATCTATGAGAATTTCATGTATTAATTAGGTGGCATCTCCCATCAGTGAGGAAATGAAGTATTCACTAAATGATTGGGACAATAGATTTTCCCTCTGGAAAAAATAAAATGTGAACCCTACCTCCCACCCACTACTCACAAAAATTATTTCCAGATGGGTTAAAATCTAAATGTATAAACAAAACCTTAGCAAAAATGAGAGACTATATTTATGACTTTGGGAAAGTCCTGAAAATGCTATAAAGAGAAAGTTTGATAAACTTTAATTATAAAATTTCAAAGTTAATTATTAAAATAATTATAAAATATATCATTATTAAATTTAAAATACAAGTCAGAAAATAGGGGAAACGATTTATCACACAAATTAAATAGATATCCAGGGCTTCCCTGGTGGCGCAGTGGTTAAGAATCTGCCTGCCATTTCAGGGGACATGGGTTCGATCCCTGGCCTGGGAAGATCCCACATGCTGCAGAGCAACTAAGCCCATGCGCCACAACTACTGAGCCTGCACTCTAGAGCCCGCGAGCCACAACTACTGAGCCCGAGTGCCACAACTACTGAAGCCCGCGTGCCTAGACCCCGTGCTCCCCAACAAGAGAAGCCACGACAATGAGAAGACCTTGCACCGCAATGAAGAGCAGCTCCCGCTCGCCTCAACTAGCGCATGCGCAGCAACAAAGACTCAACACAGCCAAAAATAAAAACAAATAAATAAATTTATATTAAAAAAATCCAGGATATATAAATGCCTTTTTCAATTCAACAAGAAAGTACTTTCACAAAATATAGCTAAAAGATAGATAAACATAATACCATAATAAACTTCAACAAATTTATTTCATTCCCTCTTTGAATGTCAAAAATAGAAAATTGAGAGGGAGGGAATACAGCTGGCCAGTAACCATACAGAAAATATGTTCAACTGCACTTGTTACCCAGGGAACTAAAAATTCAAACAAATTTAATGCAATGATTTGTGTCGGCTTGGCAAAAATAAAAATGTTTGTTAATACCCTGTTGACAGGGGTAGGAGATACATTAACTTTCATGCGTGATTAGTGAGAATAATTTGGCATGGTCTTTTTGGAGGATAATTTGGCACAATTTCTTAAAAATTAAACTATGTATCCCTTGGACTTAAAAATTCTGCTTCTGGTTATGCTGGAAAAACCTGACACGTGTGGAGAGAGGCACATACAAGGAAACAGTTAAATAAAACCTTTCCAATCTCTCCTCTGGAATAACTATACACAGCAGTTAAAAAGTGATTAAAAATTCCTTATGTTCTAAAAGGAAAGATCTCTGAAACATTTCAAAGTGACCCGTACAGTGATATAAGCATGTGAAACTATTCATATATCAAAAATCCCTATATATTTACATTTCTATAAGGTCTTCCTTTGAATTTCCAGTAGGAAATTCATAGAGGAGGAAATGTAAATGTCCAATATATGTAAAATATATTCAACTGCACTTGCATTCTATATTTTTATAAACATCTGAATGCATCCACACACATCCACACACCCTCACAAACCTGCATATACACATCAAAAAAACGATGAAAGAATACATACATGGTGGAAGGGTTGGTATTGGTGACTATTCAAAGCGCTTCCATTTTATTTGCTATTTTAAACACAAAATTTGGCAAGAGAATCCATGTATTAATCCATATAATAAAAATAAATTAATTTAAAAGCCTTGGGGGGATATAAATGAATTATTACTTGAAAGCATTCTACTAAACAAGATTTTAAATCCCTATTACTCAGTTCCCTCCAGGCCTGCCTATGGGAGATCAGACAGGCGTTTCCAGAAAGCGGGAAAGATGGAGATGCTTATGACATCAGAATTTTTTCTCCCTCAGTGTCTCAGGTCCTTGATAACTGTCTGCTCATGCTCTGACTGTAGTCAGTGATCTCCTAGGGCTGGACAGAAGTGAGAACGCAGCTGCTGGACCTCTCTGAGAGTCAAAGGAGTTCATGACCAAAGTCCTCCAGCAGAGCACAAATTGCCCAGGAACTAACTAGTCATAACTAACTAAGTCATTTCTGAAAAATTAACCATTTTTCATAAATGGACTTAGAATGCCATCCTTTCGATTGAAATTCTATTTTTAGAATTTTTGTATAATAAAGTAATGTCTTTTCAATGATAAAAATTCATTCTGAATAATGATTTAATTCCCAATTTTCCTATTGCTTGCTGGAATAAACATATAAAGACAAAACAAAATTTTCATTTCAGAAAATTACCATATTCATTTTTAAAGACTTTTAATGTGAAATATCAAACCATGTGTTCAAAACCCCTCTAAAAATGTAGGCCAGATCTACTAGTAAGCATCCTAAAGGTGCTCTTTTTGACAATATAAAGTTGTCCATGATTGGCTGATCTCTGCCTTTGTTTCTTTTTATTTTTTTAAAGTAATTTTTGCCAAGTGCATTATCAATTACTGGGGACCAGTTTGTACCAGTTCCCAATTCCTTAAACATTGAGAACTGATTCTGCTTTATGGTTTGCATTCTTTTGTAGTGTCTCATGCTTTCTAAAAGTGTTTGTATATGCTTTTAAATATAATGCTGCTACAGTCTTTTAAAATAATGATAATGGATTTTTTCCCCATATATCGAGGGTTACTCAAGTGAGTGGGAAGAAAAAGTTACTTGGATCCATGACTTTTCTCCAAAATGGCTGCTTCTAGTTGGCATTTATAAAATTTACCAAAGTAGGAGATATAAAACTTACACTTCTTGATAAAGAAAATGTGTTTCAAAGGCCTGTTGGCTATTTATAACTTTGGCAAAATCACAGATATCTGAGTTATATCAAATGAAAAAGCCAGGAGCTGACTAACCTTGGTTATCTCTTCCAAGTATGCAAGAGGCTTGCTTCTGATAAATTCTGTCCTGAAACTCATTTAAAGAATCCTTGCAGGCCTACAAACTGAGTTTGTTTTGTGAGTTGCACACAAATTATCCATGTTCTTACTCTAAGCTCCTCTGATAATGAACAATGGGTGTTTATATTTGTGTAAAATTAGAAACAATATACTCATGGCAAAAATCTCATATTTTTTTCTACAGCTTTTCCAGCCTAAAAATTGTACATGAGTTCCATAACAACAGTAATATCATTTTTGTCTTTCTGTCCTGGTACTTGGCACTGTGTCAGGCACGAGGTGGGTACTGAGCAAACGGATATTCATGATGCATTAATGCTGAATATGCATTGTTCACATGTATGCACATATATGTATTATTATGTACATGTGTGTATTATTATGTGCCATGATTTTTAGTGAATATGGTATAAACTGAGATTTATATGTGGGAATGTGGGCCTACACCTACAAGGGGGCTAACTTTGGAGACTGAATCAAGCCCTTTCAGCCCTCTAAAGTCTATCCATCTAAGCTTCAGAGAGCCTGCAACTTGGTTTTCTCTGCCAATCCAATGCCTGGACTGATAAAAGTGGTTTTTGGAAAGTGTGTTTTAAATACTCATCACTGAGGCAAATTTGCAATGCTCAGTCAAAGGAAGGTGTTTCAAGAAGGGAATTGCTTGATTATCAGAGCAAATTGAAGACGGAAGAGGCAAACCAATTTGTATAAGGTACAGGTCTCCTGGAGGAAGGAATCCAGACGTTTTCTGCTAAGTGAGGTTCCAATCAGAGAGAATCAGAAGGCTGAACCAAGGTGACAGCCACTAAGACCCAGTAGCAGGGGAGGGCTACAGATAAGTTGAAATAAAGTTACAAGTATGAAGAGAAATGGATTCACGGGTCAGCTCCAATGTTTGAGTTTAGCAAGTGATCAGTGTAGGAAGAGTCTAGGCTAAGAGTTCTTTAAACAGCAACACTAGCCATTCCTTAAGCCAGAGAGGTCACTGTGCATGAACTGAAAGGGGTGGTCACCAAGAATCCTCATAGCCAGAACTTATGTCTCTTCTCAATGGATCCAGCTATGGACTTTGATGGTCGTAGCAGAACAGGGTTCCTCCCCAGCCATCAAGGATCCTTTTACTAGTGTGGATAGCATCTCACCTGCCTATGTGACATCCGTCTGCACAAGAGTATCACTAAAGGCTTAGTCACTCCTAGAGTCTCCATCAAAGAACATCCAACAGGAAGTCTCTCTCCAACACTCTGAATCTAATGGCACCTGGAGAAAACTTTTGGGTAAGGAGCTAAAAGAACACCAACCCTCCCATCATGGTGTGAATTCAATCTTGAGGAAAATCTAGCACCAAAGTATCACCCTACCACCGATGGTTGCTTCAAAATTAGAAGATGGAACTTCTACTGGCAGCCAGCACTCCTCCAACACTGTAAGACCAAAATGGACAGGACTCTTCTCTCTCTTTTTATATTTATGAGCACCATAGATTCCTGGTCTCAATGGAGTGGACTGGAATTGTGGAGGAAAGTAAACTCACTTCAGAACTTCTATTATTGACAGTTGGGAATAAAACATAACAGTCCGGGGACTGAATAAAGAAAGTTATTTGTAGTCACCAATTTAATAATAATAAGATGGTTTTTAAAGTTGCCCAGTTTAGTAAATTTTATTAAAAGGCTACAAGAAAAACCATGAGTTTTTATAAGTATGTACGGTAGATGAGTTCTGCTAACGTCCTGAATTTTTCACACTTCCTGGCATCTACATACTGTGGTAGTGCATGCTTTCACTGATTTTGGCTTTGGACAGGCAGTTATTGACCCAAGCTCTGCACTTGGGTATTTTCACTTCCTTGGACCCCTGCCACAACCACAAGAACATGTGTGGATTAAACTGGGGAGGATGAGACATGTGGCTGGACCTGATCTGTCCCACTGAAGTCGTGTTACATCATCCAGTACTCAGCCAACCCAGAAGTTGACATCAGACACAAGGGTGAGCCTGGCCAAGATCAGCAGAACCATTAAGCTAAGCTCTACACCCATACAAAATAACAAGTGGTTATTGTTTTAAACCACTAAGAGTTGGAGTGATTTGTTAACTGGGAGTAAGTGATACAGCATGCGATCAGATTACAACAATGAACTATGAAGTTATGAGTTAAATAAAGAAAGCTGATAGTGAGGATTATTTGTCTTTGAGTCTATATTTACATGTGAACAAAACGACTGCTAAATTAATGTTAAAATAACTTTAATGTTAAAATAATTAACATTAATTCATTAATTAGTGTTAAAATAGCCAATACTCATAATACCACCTTTCCAGCCTGACATGTGACATGTGATAAGACTTCTAAGCAAGGAGATTTCCTCACAGACATTTTTACTGACAACAGTCAGAAATGTTGTCATATATTAATTTAGGCAGTTTTCTGAAAATCTCTCAGTTTCTCTCTTCGGCAACCCTCATACATTGAGGAAACAATTGCCACACATGATCATTTTTATTTTTAATACTTTTTTATTTTGGAAAATTATACCAAAAAATACAAGGACAACAAACATCTTTGCACCCATCACCCCACATTTAAACATGCTTACATTTTGTATAAATAATAATTTGTTTAAAGAAATAAAATATCAAAAATATGCATAAAAATAAAATAATAAAATTTGGTTTCTTCTGGAATCACTTTTCTCTCTCCTTTCTCAAGATGATAGCTATCATGAATTTAGTGTATATTTGGTCAGTTTTTAAAAGAATAATAATAATTATTAGTATTATATATTATAATATGATTTAATCCATTTTATTTTTGAATGGTGTTTTAAAATATTATTAATAAATTACATAAATAATATCATATTGTGTATTATGCCTTTCAACTTGGTATTTTCCTCAATGTTCTTTTTTGAAATTTATCTAAATATTATAGATCTCATTCATTCATTTAACTGCTGTATATAATTTCAAAGCATGACTATAACATTTGACTACTGATGGACATTTGGGCTGTTTCTTATTTTTCATGACTGCAAAAAATACCAAAATATGTACCTTTGTTCATATCTTCTTGAGAATTTACCTAGAAATGAAAATTCTGGGTCTTAGTTATGCATCTTTTAATTTTTACCAAATGGTGATTTTCAGAGCAGTTGTGATAACTTACACTTTTACCAGCAGTGGGTATGAATTCTCATTTCCATAGGCCATACTAGACTTTATCAAACTTTTAAAGTTTGTGTCAGTCAAATAGGTATAAGATATTACTTGTTCTTTAAGTTTCATTTCTCTGAATGTTAGTGAAAATAACCATTATTTCATCTGTGTATTGTCAATGCAGGTTTCTGTTCCATGAATTACCTGATCATTTCTTTTGCCCATTTTGAGTGATCCTTTTTATGTTAATTGGTATGACTTTCTTATGTACTACCCTTTCTAAATACTAAGGCTTTGACTATTATATGTGTTGTAATGTCTTGTCTCACTCTGGCCATGTCTATTTGTTCATGGTATCTGTATTAGCTATCTATCACTGTGAAACAAATTACCACAAACTTAGTGGATTAAAACAACACGTGTGTATTATCTTACTGTTTCTGTGGGTCGGGAATCTAGACGTGGCTTAACTGACCTCTCGGCTGCAGAGCTTCTTACAAAGCTACAATCGAGGTGTCACGCAGGGCCAGGGTCTCATCTGAAGGGCCGGCTGAAGAAGGATCAGCACATTGACATGGTTTTTGGCAGTATTCAGTTCCCTCTGGGCTGGAATAAGGGACTCACTTCTTTGCCGGCTGTTGAAAAAGCAACATGGCAACTTGCTTCATCAAAGCAAGGAAGGGAGAGAAAGTACTGGCAAGATAGTAGTCAGAACATTTGTAATCTAATCACAGAAATGACTTGCCCCGGATGCTGGGCATTACGATTTGTTAGAAGCAAGCTACTACAGAACAGTATGGAGGTTCCTTAAAAAACTAAAAATAGAATTACCATATGACTCAGCAATCCCACTATCGGGCATATACCCAGAGAAAACCATAATTCAAAACGAGTCATGTACCACAATGTTCATTGCAGCTCTATTTACAATAACCAGGTCATGGAAGCAACCTAAATGCCCATTGACAGATGAATGGATAAAGAAGATGTGGTACATATATACAATGCAATATTACTCAGCCATAAAAAGGAACGAAATTGGGTCATTGTAGAGACGTGGATGGATCTAGAGACTGTCATACAGAGTTAAGTAAGTCAGAAAGAGAAAAACAAAGATCATATATTAACTCATATATGTGAAACCTAGAAAAATGGTACAGATGAACCGGTTTGCAGGGCAGAAATAGAGACACAGATGTAGAGAATAAACGTATGGACACCAAGGGGGGAAGGTGGTTGGGTGGTGGGGTGGTGGTGTGATGAATTGGGAGATTGGGATTGACATATATACACTAATATGTATAAAATGGATAACTAATAAGAACTTGCTATGTAAAAAAATAAATAAAATTAAAAAAAAAAAAAAAAAGAAGGAAGCTACTCCAGGGGATTACCCAAAGTGACGAACACCAAGAGAAATGGATATTAGGGGACCATTTCAGAACTTACCTACTGCAGTGTCTTATTTGTAGAGAAGCTTTTAATTATGATGTAATTCAACCTGTCAATCTATTACTTATGATAATAACTTGTTTAAGATTTTACATTTTCTTTTATCACCTTATTCAAACATTACTCTATATTCTGAGATAATAAAGATAGTAAGCTATACTCTTATAGGTTTACTTTTTTCCAAGCTAGTGTTTTGTTACATTTTATGATATGAATTTTAGATTAATTTTTTCCATATAGAAAACCAAATATCCTAATACATCCTGCCCCCCAAATTTTCAAATCCTTATTTTTTCTCATATCAAAGTCCCATGCATGATTTTGTTTCCTTCTGTTTTATTCTATTTATTTATTTAGTCACCACTACTACACAGTTTTAAAAAAAATTATCTTAATTATTATATCTTTCTCATGAATCTTAATAATTGACAGTCAAGTCATCTTTCTCTTACTTGTTCAAAATGATCTTAGTTATTCCCGTACTTTTCTTCCTCTATACAAGTTTTAAAATGAGTTTGTCAAATTCCTTGATGAATTGCGTTTACTATTTTATTGGAATTGATTGTATTACCTGTTATGGCTAGCACAAAAAGAACAGACATCTTTTTATACTGGATTATTTCATCCAGGATATGATATATCTCACTATTTAATAAGGTCTTTCTTTTGGTCCTTTAATTTTTTTAAAACAATTTTCTCCAAAAAGGGCTTGTACAGCTTTTTTTTTTTCAGATTATTTATTCAAATTTATTTAGATACCTAGTAATTTTTGTTACCATTTTGAATTATCTTTTAAGTAGATAGATTTTACATACATACATATATCTCAATCCTCTGTTTGAGTAAAGTCTGGGTTGTCACTACATTGGTTTACAAAAATAGAGAAGAGACATTGCCTGTATAAGGTATCAGCTCTCTTCAGTTTGGCCCAGTCTTCTGGTATGGGAAGACTGATTCAGTGTAATTTCTCTTATTAACTGGACAGAAACAGATAAGAATTGTTCCATGAAAATGTGAGTACAAAGAGTATCATTTTAATTTATTGCTAAAATTAAATTAGAATGTGTGTTAGGCCCTCTCTAGTGGAGATCTAGTATCAAATTCTTGCAGCTTCATGAACATTCCAGAGATATGGATCTCAGATTTCCCCTCCTGTGTGAATAGGAATCATGGGGTTTTAAACTTTGATTTGTTCTTGCTGCTGTTTGTCCTTAATGCAAAAGGCACCAATCCGTTGAGCCATGCTGTGTTGGGATTCTCTTGGCCCTGCAAAGGCCTATACTATACTCTTTCCATGCTCAGATTGACTATAGGGTCTCTTAGGTTAGGCTTCTAAGGATTCAACCCATAGCAGCCAGTCCTTCTCCCCAAAGCCCTGTCACTGCAGAAGTAATTAGCTGCATGCACCCACCTCTTAGAAATTCCAAAACATTTCCTCCTCTCTGTTCTAGTGAGACATTGAAAACTGACACCACTCTCCATTCTTGGCCCTCTGAGAGTTTATTAGATTCCATCAAATTTCAAAGCATGATTTGATGGCTTAAGTGGGCAAGCCTGATTTTGGTTATGCTAAAGACTTGTCCACCTTTCCAGAAGGTGGACTCATTCTTGATAATTCACATTTCCCTATCTCAGCTCTTGGCCCCTCACACACAGAGCCAAGTATGGGATCTTCCTGCTACAGAACAGACACGCATACACACACACACACACATGCACACACACACACACACACGTTCACAAATTGAGTTCTTGCTGGGTCTTCTGCCACAGTTTTACTTTTCCACATTCTTGCTGATGATAAGTGATTTGAAACATTTAAAGAGGACCTAAAATAGTCAAAATTAGCATGAAATTTTAGAGACCACAGACTACAGTCCAAAGAAAACGTGTGTTTGTGGAAGATTGCGAAGATTGCTTTTGCTTCTACCCAGAGATGCACATTCACGCTCCTCTTCTATTTGGGAAACTTTTGTGAAATATTTGGGAATCACTGGCATTAGTGATCTCATGCTCTTGTTTTAAATTTCAAACTAGCTCAAGGCAAAGGTGATGTTACCCTTTTTTCAAATGAGGAAGCTGAAGCTTTAGAACTGTTAACAAACTAGCATCCTAGGTTGAAGTGGTGAAATTAGGCAGTCCCCTTGACTTTGAAGTCCATGTTCAAACCCATTGTGTTATAATGTTTCCTTTGCTCACATACTCTGGATTGTAAAGCATAAAAATATTAAAAATGATAGTATATTTATTATTTTTGTATTGGGACCTTGGTTGTTTAGAATTGTATTAATCACAACCCTTGGTTTGTGACACTGTCGTGCATAGCTTACTTTTATGGTTATATTATTTACTTAATAATAAATCAGCCAACTACCAAAACAAAAGCTAAACTTCTGATAATAACCTATCCAAATATGATCCCTTCCCATCCCACCATTACCTCTCATCACAGCAGATAACCATCATCCTGAATCCTATGTTCATAATTTCCTTTGGTTTCCTCTCCCTGACCCAATATTTAAAAGATATTTACTGATGGTTTTCAAACTTTCAACCTTTTTTTAAACATTTAAGACTTTAATCCAGCAGAAGTTTATTTTTGAATAGGGTATGAGATAGAAATCCAACTTCATTATTTTCCAAATAACCAACCACTCTTCCCAGTTCTGTTACTGAACAGTCCATTCATTTCTCTTCTGTTATAGAGCAAAGTTCATTGTTTACTGAGGTCTCTTTCTGTGTTTTTGTTAAATTTCACCATTTAATATTTCTCTTCTTATGTCATTACCTCCCTGTTTTAAATTCCATAGCTCTAATATATATCTGGATTCCTGATACAGCAAGTCTGCTCTCTGCTTCAAAAGGATCTTCAAACAAGTCCTGAGTATTCCTGGCCTATTATACTTCCATTTAAATTTTAGTATTATCTGTTTCCAGGAAAAGCTCTGTCAGGATCTAATTGTATTTGCATTGAATCTGAAGGTAACTGGGGGGAAATTAGAATATTTATAACAACTCTTTTTAATCATAAAAATAAATTCTCTCCATTTATTTATAACTTCTTTGGTATATCTTAGTACAACTTTATAATTTTCTCTGTGGAGGTCATGCATATCTTCTGTTCAATTTATTCCTAGGTCCTTAGTATTCTCTGATGTAATTGTATATGGTATCTTTTTTTAAAATTATGTTTTCTAGGTATTTGCAACTGTTGTATAAATATGCAAATGACTTTCGATTATTAATCTTATAACTAATGACCTTAATCAACTCTATTACATCTAATAATGTGTTTGTGAACTCTTTTGTGGTTTCTATGACCCATGCAAATAGTGAAAGAAACATCCCATGCAACTAGTGAAAAATGTAATTCTTAACTTTCAAATCCTTATGTGTCTCATTTCTTTTTCTTCTCTTACTACACAAGACCTCCAATATAATTAGTAAAAATAATGATAGTAGAGATCCTTATAATTAATTTTAAAGAGGATATTTTAAATGTTCCTCCATTTAGAATGATGGTTTATCTAGTTTTAGTTGTTTTTTTCAATTTTTGGCAGAACTTAAAATTGTCTTCTACTCCAATTTTAATGAATAGTTTTTTTTTTTTTAAATCATGAATGGTTATATATTTTGCAAGTGCTTATTCTACAACTATTAAAATGATTATGTATTTTTTCTCTTAACATGATGAAATATATTTATATATTCTTATAGCTTAAATTCATATTTGTCATGGCATATTATTATTTTTATACACTGATTTAATTTGCATACATTTTGTTTAGGATATTTGCAACTATAATCACAAGTCAATAGATTTGTAAATTTTCTGTATTACTCATTCATAATAGAATTCACCAAGGTGTGCCCAGGGACATTAGTCTTAAAAGATGCCCCGTACAATAAAGGTTACACTGTCATCCCAATATGACAATTTTGTATTTAGTATCACCCTTCTTGGGGATTTACAACATATATTAATAGTGCTAAAAAGTCTCATGGTAGAAACATGTGTATTTAATTCTGTTTCCCTATCCAGTTTGACTCCAAAACTCTTTCTCCTGCAAAGTGCCCTGTTGAGAGTACAGGGAAATGCAAAGTTAATGGGAACAGGAAACTTTAAAAAGAAATAAAAGGATTCCTTTGAACTTTATGGACTGAATTTCTATTTTTGGTGTTATGGGCAATACCCCAGCAATGGGGGTAAAATAGTAGATTTGTCTTGTTTTAGCTTAGATAGTAAAATTCTAATCCAGTTCAGTATTAACACTGATACAATTGCACAGAAAGTTTATTTCACCATTAATTTTGATCAGGGATCTGTAAAGTATGGCCCAGAACACGGGCCAAATCCAGCCCTTCCTGAAATAAGAGAGCCAAACTGGGTTTCTTATTTAACCAAGACAGCTGGCTAATGTAACACAACTTACCCCAAGTATAAATGGACACAGTGGCAAGTACTATCATGTCCAACACAGTAAAACTACACATTAGTATGTGCAGTAGGCATTGTTGCTCTCCCCGTCTCCACTCCCAAAGATCTCCTGTACTGGTTCTGTGTGTTTTGTTCCTGACCGCTCAACTTTCCTGAAAGGACCACCATTAGGCAATTTTATCAGGTCCTTGGGGAGTCAGAAGTCATTGGCTTTTCCTGTTTCCCTAGAGACAATCTGTAACCAATGACTGCCTGGCACAGGAGTATAAAAGCCACTTCCTTTAGAACATTTATTCTGCAAAGACAGAGAGACCACCAGCTATGATACAACCTACCCTAAGATTTGACTAAGATTCAATGAGAACACCTTACTTAAGCTGTGGTCCTTGAGACCACAGCGATCCCCAGAGAGAGAGAGGAATTGCTGGATTAAATGTACAATGTGTGTGTACAGTTATCTTTGAGCAGGGGTCAACTCTAGTGTGTGACTTAAGCTCCAGAGTTCCCACTGCGATCAGGCCAAGAATTGGACTTTACCTGAAATCATACGTTTGCTTAGGTTTCTCCCCTCTCTATTCCATTTCTACCACTGTCTTACTAGTTTCCCTTCAGAATGCTCACTTAATAACTCATTTGCCTATGTATCCTGGTCTTAGGCTTGCCTATGGAGAAGACAATGTAAGACATGTCAAGACACTGTGTCAAGTGTCATTACCTAATAGGCTTCAGTCCCAGCTAGTAGTTTTTGGCCCTGTGTCACTTGTTGATACCATGGTTAATCCGAGATGTACTCCAGATCAGATGTACATGGATCTTTGTGACTAGTCCTCTTGTCACTAGGGGTGGAAATGGTACCAGGAGAGAAGACCTATGAAATTGTTCCTACTTTAAATAATTTTAATATGCTTCTTTCTCTGACTCATGTGTAGCTCCTGCTAGACAAAGTTACCTGAATTTATGAAAATTTTGATATGATTTAATCCATAGATTTGGCACAACTTCATTACCATCTGTTGCTCTTTACAAGAACTAAGTAATATCACTAAATCACAATGCATTCATGGCTTGTTCCTTCCCAGTTATTTATCTTTCAAAGATATAGCCAAGTAAACAAATGGAAGAAGAAGAGTGGAACTAAATAAAAATATGAGCTACTGTCCCTTTTGATGACTAGTTAGATGTTATAATGGTCAATTCATTAATGGAGAAACTCCCATATAATCAGATGAGGTTTTGCTTTCAAGTTTGACCTAAGTAATGAAAGGTTGAAAAATAACTGAGCAGAGAGTTTCTGGAATGATATTCCCCTCACTTGTTTGTGTTTCCCAGGAAATATATATGATTGGCCCCAGAACAAAGACACAGCAAAGGAAGAAAAATACTTATATTCTCAAAGACTAATAACAATGTCTGTTTTGAATTTTTATTCTTTTCATAAATTGGAGAATAGTGTATAAATTACGAGTAATCTAATGAAATTAAGACTGGTTTCTTCTCTGTTCAAAAGAGCTGCAATAGCCTATGAGGGCAGTACCTCATGTTCTCAATCTCCACTTTTTCAAATGAACAGATCTTATGTCACATTTGTCCTGGGTCCTGTTTCTCCTTAGTCATCATGTAGTGGTAAAGGGTAGTTTCTAGATCCATACTTACCAGCTTTGAGACTTTGGGAGAGTTTCCTAATTTCATTTTCTATAAAATGAAACTAGTTATAGCAACTTTATAAATTGGGCCTCTGACAGACATGGCTCACTTCTAAAGATAATTTGTTTAATTAGGTTACACTATATAACAGTTACTAATATTTGCAAATTGTTTCTTCACAATTTGATTTGAGGTAGGCAGTACATTTTACAGCTAAGGAGGAAGTCAATCCAGTTTTTGACAGGAGTACTTTTTATTTTTAATAGATCTTTATTGGAGTATAATTGCTTCACAATACTGTGTTAGTTTCTGTTGCACAACAAAGATAATCAGCCATATGCATACACATGTCCCCATATCCCCTCCCTCTTGAGCCTCCCTCTCATCCTCCCTATCCCACCCCTCTAGGTCATCACAAAGCACCGAGCTGACCTCCCTGTGCAATGCTGCTGTTTCAGTACTCTTGATGTTCCAGGGATAAGAAGGAAGTCATCACACTTTTTATGGATCATCCTTCTCCTCCTTTTTTTTTGAGGACAGAAGTCATGCTTTTTTTTTTATCATCTTGGTCATTTTAACGAGTGTTCTGTTTTCTAGCACTTAGTAGGTCTGTTCATCATACACTACTCTTGTGTGTGCTTGTGTTAAGGGAGCTGCAGAGTGCTGGTAATAAAGCAAGTTGAAATGAATATGAGTTTTATTAGGTAAGTAAATATGATTTGGGAATATAATTTGATGGGGTTAATTTATTAACTAAAAGTCCATTTCCTACCTGTTATGTAATCTGGAATCCACAGGTTATAATTAACTAAGACCACTAAATATGCCTTCTCATATCTGCCTCTGTAATAGCTTCTGTCTTTAATTCTACTTCCTTTTTCCTAATTTTAACATGAGATGATTTCACACAAAATGTATAAACATAATATTGTTACTAAGTGCAATCTGAGATCATTCTTATAAAATGAAATTTGTGATGCTCTGGAAATCCACTGGCTAAAAGAGAAACACTATAAAACAAGTCAAATACATGGAAAACGGCCTTTTCCTCATGCTAATGGCTCTCTCTCATCACCGGTTATTGAATATATCTCCTTCAGTCATCATATTCCACCTTAAGCTTGGTAATGCCTGGACAAAAAAAGCAACACAAAGTGAATTGTGTTTTTTTCAGACTGCTTCTTTCTACATTTTAAAATCACTTCGATTTTATGATAATGAGCTAAAATGAAATATCATTGACCCAGAAAATGTAATATTATTTTAAATTTATCGGTGAAGATAAAGCAGAGCCCTAAGCATCTTAAGAGAGAAAATTAATAAAAGTGTGAAATTGTAGGGCTTTTGCATTTCAGTAAGATGTTCTTTAGTAATTCCTGTCACTTATATATACACACATGCATAGTTTTCGGTGCTGCTCAAACATGACTCCGTTGGCTAACACTAAATCAATTAAATGTACCCTATCCCATCTGTCTTCATCTGGGTTCCTGCCTTAGCAGACTCTATGACAAAGATATGAGTGGAAGAAGTTTATTTGGAAGGTGGTCCAGGAGGTAACAGGGTACTGGTGGCATCTACTCCACAATCCAAACAGTCGTGTCTTAGGATGTCCTAGAATAAGTACAAATGAGAAATAATGTGATTCACTAAGAACTTAATACTGCAAGACCTCTCTTATTAGTGATGCCGAAACTCTTATATGTACCTCTATCACATAAAATTATCACAACATATTTTAATTATTTGTTTTATCTTCAGTTCCTGCTTTCTCTATCTTCTCCATAAAACCTTCTCTGACTGCCTGACACCAAGAAATCTGTCTCCTTTAAATCCACATAATACTTATTGTCTGTATCAGTTATTTGCAATAGCCATGTCCTACTTTGTAATATTATTTATACATTTATGCACCCATTTTCTCACATTTTGATATATACTTCTACAGCCCAGTACCTAGCACTTAGCGGACATTCAAAAATACTTTGCTTATCCTACTGTAAATGAAGGAAATGGTTGGTTCCCAAAGTTTAACATCTAAGAATTATAAATTTACTTGCCCTTAATTTTAATAAAAAGAGTTAGAGTTCTTAGAAAATAAGAAGGAAGCCAATATACAATGAACAGTGAGTAGTAGCATTATAAACATTTCTATGAAAAATAAGTTTTCAAAAATTAAGGATGCACAAATATATTTTTGTGCTTTGCAATATTTATTTAAATCTTCTAAAATAATGCATCTGCAACTGTTCTCTGAAGTTTACCTATGTTGCCATTTAAAAACTGAAAATATTGTCTTTATACTTAAATCTGATTATTTCCTCAAAAAGTTTACATCCTAGTGAAGAAAATCTTTCACTCCAAAGTCATTCTCTCCAGTTACAATATCATTTTATGTCTCTCGCTTTGGTAAAAATGAAGTCTGAGAGTTTCTATTGTGATACATCTCAGTTTTCTTCTGAGATGCTATAGCTCCCACCTCCCATGCCCAGCTGAAAGCCTGTTACTTTCTCCAGTGATGTAAGCTATGGAAACGAGTAGCTGGATTGCTACTGATCTAGGTCTTGCAGCCTCAAAATATGGTGGCCTGGCAGGAACCCAAAACTATGGAACACCTTCCTGGAAGCTTCGGTCAACCAATGTGATTGTTTACAGGACTAGGATGGTTTTAGTCCACTCTTAAAACCCAAAGCCATGGCCAAAAGTTATGTACCTCAATATTTTTCAGCTACTTCAAATATGAAAGCCACTTGTTTTTGAAGACTGTGGAAACTCCACTCACATGATCGACTTTCACTCAAAGAAATACCACAGTGTTGCTCATCTCTACTGCACTCTTGGTGGTTTATTTTTTAAAAGGTTTGTTTATATCTTGCAGTCTTCAGTAGAGTGAGAAATAAATTCAAAACTTCAACAAAGTGAGAAATAAACTTTGAACTCCAGTAAAGTGAGAGAGAAACTCTGCATGCCATTCCTTTAATCAAGACCATGAAGTGTTTTCTATGCTACCATCACATGTAGACACAGTAAGCCTATAAAGATATATATATAGTGTGGTGTTAAAAATAAAAGTGCATATGAGCCATCTTAATCATGTGTTTTGAAAAATTAAGCCAATACTCCAAATAAAATCTTGGAAGTATAATGTATAAAAAGATTCAAGATCTAATCTGAAGACTGTGGAATACATAATGATGAGTAATAGATTATTTAGTGAATGTATAACTAACACTGAAATATGGATGTAAATTCCTTTTATCTTGGAACACATCATAGAGGAAGTTTTTCATGCATAATAAATTTAGCAAGCTACCTTATTTATAATTTTATTTTATGATTTCCCCTACTGGAACCTTTTCAAGAGAAACTAGTCAGTGCTTAGAAAAATAAAAATCTATTTATTCCTTTTCTTTCTTTTTTTCTCTTCACACAGTTTTTTTTAAACATACTTTTTCAAGAATTCCTGTAGATATTTAACTTTCTTTATATTCTCTCAGAAGAAAAACATATATTTCAAGGCATCTGTAAAATCTGTAAATACAATGAACAGAACCTTATTGCACAGAAATGATGCTCATTCAAGGTGAGAATATCTCCCTAAATTCTGGATTTCTTTCAGATGGTTATTTTGAAATGTTTTGCTTTATTTCAGTAAAATTTTAGTATTTCAGGCAACTTGTACATCTGTGAGTCTTGAATTGTTAATCAAAGCAGCAAAAAATAAGTAGCGATGACAATGAATCTTCAAAGCAAGATTTATAACACAGAAAGGCTGTAGTTCAAATAGGACAAAATATGTCTGAATATGATTTTAAAATAAGTATTTACTAACATGCCAGTAGTAACTATTTTGATTTTTAGTGACAACTGAGGAAAGTATATATTTACTTTCAAATCCTGGGAACTTTTCTGGGACTAAGATAAAACATCAGCCAGTTTTAACAATGTGAGTCAATGTTATATAAGGGGGTTCCTCACAATGATGGAGTGTCCTCAATGCCTTCTCTTTTATGATTTAACTATGTAGGATTCCAGAATCAAATTCAAAGGGGGAAATAAAAGTAAAAAGCAGCAGTAGAGTTTATTTAAAATATGCCTTTTATCATTTTGCAGTGGAGACCACTTAGAACAAGATCCATGCTTAAAAGATGGAAGTAAAGGAGCAGAAGTGAGCCAAAGCCTATTAATACAATGAGTACATCCAAATTTTTACAGTGACAGCAGAGCCAGTTCACTCAGAGGTTAGTTAAATAATTACTTTAAGGACTCACTGTCCTTTCTGGGAAAATGAACTGTGTAATGTCAAAAGCTCTCACGAAGTGAAAAATTGGAGCAGTCATGAACATGGATTAATACCTATTCACAAAATACTGGCTTCACTTACTGAATTACAAGAGGCACATTAAATGTTTATTTAGCATTTTACAGTTAGCATAGTTGTGCTGAAATCACAATACCCACTTATCTCTATTAGACAGATGTCACTTGGTCCATTGCGATTGCCAAGTCTAATGTAGGTTCTACATTATAATCGTGGGTATGTTTGGCTGTGCTTGCCTTTGATGATGGGAGGAAGAATGTAAATAAATAGGGAAAAAGTTGCTGTAAATTTTTTTGGGGGGGATTACTTTTTGGATAACCGTTCAAAGGTTCTTGAGGAAGACTGAGATTTGGGGTTGATTGTGTGCACTGCTATATCCCAGTGCTTAGAACAGTGCCTGAAACAGTTAAGAAACTTAAAAAAAACTTTCAAATGAATGAATTATAGTAATACAAAGCATTGATAAAAGAATAACTTAAAAACACAACCTATTTGGAAGATCTCTTTTCCAATTTTAAGAGTATTCAAAAATATGTAGAAATATTATTCCTTTTACTCACTTATTACGGTGCTGATAACTCCCCATTCATTAGGTTGGAATGAAAATACCAAGAGGGAGAATCTTTGTATTCACAGAAAAATCTATGGTATGTTTTAGATGTCTATCATAAATCATGTCATCAATAGAGAATCTCTGTCATTTCATTGTCCAAATTTGTTTGGCTCATGAATTTACCCCATAGTTGTTACTGTTTATCTTTCTACTCCTTCCTCTAATTTATCTTTTCCCCCACAAATGCTCCCACCTTTGGTTTTACATTAGTTTTCATTACTATTCCTATTACATTAACAAATGCAAAGGAATAAAATTATCAAATTAAAAAGTCCCAAAGTAAACTCATTATCTTCTTCCCAAATTTGGTCCTATCCAGTCCTGTTAAGACTTTGTAAAATTAGAAAGTACTAGTACTAACCTAAAATCCTCAGTGTAATCTTAGACCACTACTTCATTCTCTTCACCCAACAGATCATCAAGTTTAATCAAGTTTTTTTCAAAAATATATTTCAAATTAATCACCTCTTTCTCCTTTTGTCTCTTATCACCTATGGTCAGGCTCTCATCATATACCAACTATTCTCTTGCAAAAGTCTTTATGGTTTTCTTGCTCCCAAACCTAATGTCATCCATTCTTTTCAAGGTTTCTAAAGTTACCTTCCCAGATTATAGGCATAACATTCTCAGTTCAAAATCATATCCCAAGCCCGTAAAGGCTACAAAACGAAATCCAGCATGACAGGCAGGATTCATCATAATCTTTGCAGCCTGCATCCCTCTACTTACCTTTTGTGTATCTGTGTTTCCAGACCTCATGATCCTCTGAACATTACATGTACAATATTTTGTCAATTATTTTGCTGTTATTGCTTTAATGACTTGATGTGTCCTTTTTGCCTTCAACTTCTATAAACCCTACTTATCCTTTAAGGTTTACATCTGGTGCTAGTTCAGTATTAACGTTCATCCATGTTGATTTCTGTTTCTTCTACCTGTTCAGTAGGTTAGCATGAATCCAGTCCATACTCCACTTAATGACCCAACTGACAGCAAAAAGTGACAATTATGGAAATAAGCCTCAGATGAATTGTGCTGAATATTATCAATGTATTTTATAGATCTTAAAAGAATGTTAATTCACAGACTAAAGATGAAAATATCTAACTCAATGAAATATGTCAATAATCAAACTTACAGTACATACAAGTTCTTAAAGATGAACCCTTTTAATGTCAGTATTTTGACCCGCACACTTTGACGTTTAAGACTGTATTTATCATTGAAACAAAAATAGCGCAGCCTCTGAAGTGACTTGGATTAGTTTATTTCTGTTCCAGTGCCCTTTCATTTTTATTGGCTCTGTGAAAGTGATTCATCTTTTCTTTCTTTTCACTCAGCAGTGCCTCTAGATTTCATCTTCAAATGGAATATTTAGTAGCAAAGATCTATTCTTTATTTAGAACATAAAATAATGTCATTAATACATAATATTAATTGTGCTCTTACTCTCTACCAGGTGTCATATTGGGAGTTTGTACATGGATCCTTTCATGCAATTATCTCCCACCCTGTGATGTAGACACTTATCATCTTCATTTATAATTCCCATAACTACTTTTAAAATGACTTATAAGCTGCCTTTAAAATAGAAACATTTAATTACCAGAAGAAATATAAAGTGCTAAACTTCATTAATCATCAAGGGAATATAAATTAAAACTACAATCCAATACTGCTACATAGAATGGCTAAAATTAAAAAGACAGACATACCATCTGTCTGATATAGACCAACAGAAATTCTAATACACTGCTTAAGGGAGAAAAAAATTGGTCAGTTGCTCTGGAGAACTGTGTGGCAGAATCTACTAAAGCTAAAAAAAAAATTAAAAAAAAAAGCATTTTCTTTAACCCAGCAATTCAACTCCTAGTTAAATACCCCAAAACAATGTGCACCAAAATATACAAAGGTATTCACAGCAGCGCTATTTGTATTGATAGAAGCCTAAACTAAAAAATACTAATGCCCACCAATAGCAGAATGGATAAATGAATTGTATCGTGCATTCAACTCAAATAATTCACCCACAGCAAGGAGAATGAACAAAATACATCTACATACAACAGCACAGATGTACCTTATAACTTAATGTTGAGCAAAAGATGTCAGATACTAAAGAATACATATGATTTTATTCCATTTATATAGAGTTCAAAAGAGATAAAAGATGGTGCTAGAATTTAGAATAGTGGTTACCCTTGAGAGGTTGGTTCACGTTCTATTTCTTGGTCTGGTTGTTGATTACACGGATGTGTTTAGTTCGTGAAAATTCGTCGATTTGCATACTTATGATTTTTGCACTTTTCAACATGCTGTCATTTTTCAATTAAAATTTTATGTATAAAAGTAAACATTGGCTGTTTTTCCTAAGATTGTGGCCTGCGGCTGGAGGACAGCAGCCATCTTGTGACAGCAACTTCATCGTAGATTCTTTCTTCAATTAATGCACGATTGTCAAATTAATTGACTTTAGGCCAAATAAAGATGATTTGGAAATAATGGAGAGTTTCAATTCCACATCAGAGGGTCTTTGCTCCATCTCTGGTCCCATCCCCCACCATCTCACTCTCCCGCCCCCAGACTCAGAGTCTCCCTGCAGCTGCTTCAACTTGCCAAGCAGGCTCCTGTCTCATAGTTTCTGCCCTGAGCTATTTCATCAGCTTCAAGTGCTCTCCCTCCAGAGGTATCTGCAGAGTTGGCCTCCTCATTTCTCAAATGCCTTCTCATCAGAAGACCTGCCTTTACAACCACATATAAAATAGCAGCATTTCTCCCTACTCTCTTACGTTTATTTTCACCACTGACATTATTATCTATGCCACTTAAAAACGTTGCTCACTCATTGAACTGCCTCTGTCCTCTCAAACCTAAGCTCTATCAGGCCATGGCTTTTGTACTGTTTTTGTTCATGGTGATAACCTCAATGCCTAAAACAATTCCTGGAAATATATAATAGGTGTATGATAACTATTTTTGATTGAATGATATTAAATATGACTTTATTAAAGCCACCGACAATCTCCAGGAAATCCTAATGTCTCTTTTTCTCTAAGTTGAAGCAGAGAAACTTTGGTGGAGAAATACTGCAGGACGATGGCAAGGTGGGAAGTTCCTAGGTTCCCTGAGCCATGGTCCTCACTCCCTGCAGTTTAGCTGGTCCTCCTCTCAAAAATCACATCCTCAACTTTTCAGAAGCATTTTTAAACGTCAACTGAGAATCCCAAAAGTCTCCCATTGTCTTTTCACTTCCTCTGTATGCTTTTGTGTTTTCTCTTCAATACTCAGGCCCCCAGGCAATAAAGAGCTTTCCTATATTGGGAGATAGGCAGGCCCTAGGGTCAGCGGCAAAGTTTCTTAAGATACCCAAATCATATCCTACCGCATATACGTGCGTACAAATGTAATCACTGACTCATTCAACAAATATCTATCCCGTGTGCGAAGTGGGGGCTGGGGTGGGGAGTGTGGGGTGTGGATATAATGACAAATAGTTTCAGATGTATCCTGCTTTTAGTGGAGCTTACATTCTAATTTAGGGAGTGTCTTAGGTTGGATGTTTCAGAAGCAGACCTGAAACAAGTACATGGACACTAATGGTTTACTTGGGAGATGGTGGGGAGACGGGAGCGGGGAAGGAAAGCAGGGAAAAGTGTGTTGAAGAGCTATTAGTGCTCTGGGCAATTGGGGCTCAATGCTGCTCTGGCTTTCTAAGCTATGTCACAAAGTACACCTCAGAGTTGTCCCACCCAAGGGTCCATCAGCTTTCAGCTGTCACTGGATGAGGGCTGCTCCTGGGACATGAACCCGCTGGTGCTTTGGCCAGCCCCCTTGTGCAGGCTGAGCGTGCTTTGTGGCTAATGGAAGCCCCAGGCAGAGAAGATCAGGTGCTTCAAGTGGGAGCCCACCTAGTGGGAGCCGTGGGAATGAGGGGCCATTAGAGAGGCACTCACCCTCTGCTGCAGAGGACTGGTAGTACGCCAATTAGGAACAAAGGAAAAGCCAAGAAAAACATAAGAGAACTAGAATGACTGGGTAGCTCTGTTCAATTGGCTAAGAAAAGTCGTTCTGAGTGTGTGATGCTCAGCTGAAATATTCAAGATGAGAGGGACTTGGTCCTGCTTGCATCAGAGGAAGAGCTTCCTGAGGCCAAGAGAACATGCAACACATCCAGGATGAAGGAATTAGTGTGGTGTGTTTAAGAAACTAAGAGGCCTGTGGGGTCAGAGTGAAGTAAGCAAGGAAAGGGAGGGAAGGGATGTAGTCAGAGGCATGCGGGGACTGGGGCAGGTGCCGGGCACCACTGGGGGTTCAATCATGGGAATTCCATGAGCCTACATTCATGTAAAAGGTATATTGGCATTATATATACACATATGCATGCCTGTATATCTGGGTATTCATTAGATATACATCTCATAAATATAGGTACATATTTACATAATTATTTGTATACATTAATTATGTACTTATTTATAAACACCAGTCTAACAGGTGATGAAAATAATGGAATCTGTTTTCATTCCCAGTCATTGTGCAGAAATGAGCAGTGTAGATGAGTGAGTGTATATTTTGTGAGCCCTGGTTGAAGTCTCTGTGAATAACTCCGTAAATGTCTAGTCACATTTAACCAGGACACTGCTGGTGAGAGTTACTGAGAAAGCTCTATCGGTGGGGAGCCAGTTGGGAGAAGAAAAAGGAAAACAGATGGTTGACAGGTAAATGTAAGTTGATACTCATTTCATTTCTTGATGGAAACTCCTTAAAGGAAAGAAGTATTATAAAATGAAAGGGACTGAAAATAAATATAAAAAAAAATCGAACTTGATGGTTAACTGTTTTTCTTTTCCTATTATTTTTCTTCTTTTTAGTAATATTGGCTGTCACAAAACCAGGGATCTTGAGTTTTGAGTGACTCACTCCAGGACCCATCTCTAATTTTTCAGGTCTTGCTTTTTCCAGCTTCAAAGTTAGCGGGAAAGGCAAAGGTATGATTTGACTTAAATTCAGTATGTATTGGCATTACTTACAGTGATTTTGAGAACCTTTTAACAAAGGGGAAAAGATTACTGCGTTGACAGTGAAATTAGAGAATTGTGCGGGCGCATTGTGTTGAGTTGGCAGGGAAACGTTTGTGGTAACCCTGTTTTATGCAAACGATACAATAGCAGGAGAAAATCAGCGAAGCAGCTTTGTTCTCAGTTGTTTTAAAGGCAAGGGGTCATGGAGACAATGCTGATACGGGCTTGTTTTTAATGGATTTAAAATTCATTTCTAACCTATTGAAATCTTGCATAGCATGTGCAATGATTCACTCTGAGTTATTGCTGAGAGGGAGCTGGATAATGGAAAAAGCAGAAATATCCACGTTCTTTCTCCAGGGGCCCTGCCATCGTCCTTGCCATCACTCTCCATCCTGTAGAAAGCTCACGATTGCCTAATCAACATCATCGTTGAGGACTGAGCCTTAAAAGTCAGCCAAAGAGGGCGTTCCATCCCCAAACCCAGCTCCTGGCCCAATTTTTATAAGTTATACACTTGGATAATCCCTTTGTCATCCAGTTGCTATAAGGCCAGCTGTTCCCCACTGAAACATAATCATCTTTCAACGCTCTCCATAAACATACTGATTGGGAAACAGGAGCAATTGCATCAAACCAGAAGGAATTCAGGGGGAAAAAGGTTGATTAGAAAGAGACCATTGCTCCACCCAAAACTTGCATGATTCCCATCAGATTGATGATTTCTAACTTTTGCTATAAGAAACTCAAAATGACCTGGAAATATGAAGACAGTTAAGAAATGAAAGATTCTCTGACAAGATTAATTTTTACCCTTTTCTGCTGCTTTTAAAATGTTGTGTGTTGAAATCAACCCAAATTTCCCTCATTGTATAAATAGATTAAAAAAAAATTGTGGTGTATTCTTACAATGGAAGAATACTCCACAAGAAAAGGAAATGAACTACGGATAAATGCAGCAACATGGATGACTCTCAAATGCATTATGGTAAGTGATTCCACGCACATGACCTCTTCTGAAAGATTCTAAACTATAGGGGGAAAATGAGATCAGTGCTTGCCAAAAGCTGGGAATGGATGAAAAGAATTGACTATAAGGCGCAGTAGACTATCATTTGAAGTAATAGAATTGTTCTATAACTTAATTGTGGTGGTGGTTACCTGACTATGACTATATGCTTTATTTTTTCAAAACTCATAGAATGGCATACCAAGAAAGGGTGAATTTTACTGTATGTAAATTATACATCAATAAATCTTATTTAAAAAGTGTTCTTGGGGACTTCCCTTGTGGCGCAGTGGTTAAGAATCTGCCTGCCAATGCAGGGGACACAGGTTCGAGACCTGGTCCGGGAAGGTCCCATATGCCATGAAGCAACCATGCCCGTGCGGCACAACTACTGAGCTTGCACTCTAGAGCCCGTGAGCCACAACTACTGAAGCCTGCACACCTAGAGCCCGTGCTCTGCAACAAGAGAAGCCACCGCAATAAGAAGCCCACACACCACAACGAAGAGTAGCCCCTGCTCACTGCAACTGGGGAAAGCCCGAGCGCAGAAACGAAGACCCAACGCAGCCATAATAAATAAATAAAATAAAATAAATTAATTTTAAAAAAGTGTTCCTGGTTGAAAACTACATTTCCTTTTTATTTTTTTAGAAGAACTGCATGCCACTCTTGTTTTCTTCCTGTAATATGCCCTGGTGCGTGCTATGAGGTGCTATGGCTGAATGGTCCTTCTGCATTTGCAGGTGTTACATGTTGCTTTGATTTGGTGATGCAAGAGGAAGAGAAAGTCATAGATAGCCTTTTTCTGCAGCAATAAAAGGCAGTTTTGTTGAAGACCTTCCTGCGTCTTACCAATACAACATAAAGAGTCAATGTAATTAAGATTTTTGAAATATGTTTCTTATTCTTTAGCACTCTTTTAACTTAACTAACAGAAATCGCTTCAAGGGAGATCAGCTCAGTGCTTTGCGATGACCTAATGGGGTGGGATAGAGAGGGTAGGAGGAACGCTCAAGAGGGAGGGGATATGGGGATACATGTATGCATATGGCTGATTCACTTTGTTGTACAACAGAAACTAATACAGCATTGTGAAGCAATTATACTCCAATAAAGATGTATTTAAAAAAAAAGAATGTATATCCTTAACAGTACTCATTATATACAACACTATTCATAGTTCACTTCAAATGTTAGCCTTAAGCAATGGGAATATTCCTTGAGCAAAACAAATAAATCACTGCAGTGGAAAAAAAAAAAGAAAAAAAAGAAATCTGCTTCAAGCTGGAGTTATAAAAGAAAAATTGAAAGCTAGTAGGGTAACTTGTGAAAGAAATAATATGTCATGATGTTAGAAATGTATTTAACTGGCTTGGATTCTTCAAAGAGATCAATGATATTTTGGTGGTTTTAGAACATGGTGTAAATTCTTTGACACTATTTCCATTAAAAGGTAGAAGGTCTGTTTCCCTTCCTCTGTGACTGCTTTGATCAGTACAATAGAGCAGCAGTGACATTGTGTGACTTTGAGCAAGATCACTGAAAGCCTTTCAGTTTCTACACTATGGAGTTAGAACACTTGGTGGTGGAGCCCTGAGCCTAACTCCGCAGAGGCTGCCATGTTGTGAGGAAGCCTAAGTTACATGGCAGGGCCATGTGTACGTGTTCCAGTTGACAACCACAGCTGAGTCCAGCCTTTGAATCATCCCAGCTCAGGCAGAAGATATGTGAGTGAAGAAGGCTTCAGATGATCCCAGCCTCCAGCCATTTAAGTGCTGAGGCATGAAGCATCATGGAGCAAAGACAAGCTATCCTCACTGCGCTCTGTCCATTATTCTGACCAACAGTATCTGTGACCATAATCAAAGGGTGGTTGTTTAATGGCATTAAATCACTAAGTTGTAGGGTAGTAGGGTAGTTTGTTGTGCAACAGTAGATAACTGAGAAGAAGCATGGGAAAAAAATCCAAATACAACAAAACACCTTAAAAGTCAGAGACTATTTTAGATTTAAGGCGACTAAAGGAACCTGACAACTAAATGTAATACATGATTTTCATTACATCTTCAGTGGCAAAAACAACCTAAAGAAAATATTAGGGACAAAGAAGGACTTTTCAAAATAAAAACTTGTTGGGAAAAAAGAAGCAGATTTAAAATAAAAGTTAAAAGAGAGAGAGAAAGAGAGAGCAAACTTAGGCTCTGGAGTCATTCAGCCTGGGTTTAGATGGTTGCTCTTCTCATTGCAAGCTCTGAGACCATAGATAGATAAACTCTCCTTCCACTTATAGGATTGCTAAGAGTATTTAGTCATCTTACTGGTATATGGATTGAAAGAGACTGTATATCTTGTGTAAGATGGTTGGAACAGTTGCCAGCATAGAATAAATTCTCAAAAAGTATCATTACTAATAGGAACTATTTTCAACACAAGGAAAACCATTATGAACCCAGGCAATTGTTCCCTGTCTCCCTCTCAGCTCCTCTCTGTGTGTCTACTTTAATCTTCCCCCTGTCTTTGCAGAATGGTTTGCCCTCCTTCTGAATGTATGTCTTACTTTGCTGCCCTGTCTCTCTTGAGCTTCTGTGTCCTCTGTTCAAGCAACCAGTCCAGACTCTTCAGTGTCCTTCAAGCTCACTCCCAAATATCAGGAAGAGATAGTCCGATTATAGATCTTGGGTCATTCAGATCCATTCAGATTTAGAAACAGGTTAAACAGGATCCTGTAGTAGAAACATGGTTGTGAGGCCCAAGATCTCTTAGAAAACAGCTCTAAGAAAGGAAAAATGGGCTCGGCAGACTTTTCTTAATTAGAAGATAATTTTAACATAAATTGGCCATGGAAATAAAATTATTTTCATTTTAGGTCCATGGATACCATTTTAACTGTGAAAATTAGAGTTGTACCTGGTGTTTATAATCTTAAGAGAATGTAGGAGATGGCCAACTGAGATTGGGAAACCAGGGCTTAGAGGAATGTCTTGACCTTCTAATTCTGCCATTTTTACAATCATTCCACTGCAATAAAATGATTGTGAAAAAAGTGTTTTTTATCTTCTCTGAAACCAGTAGCCTGGAAAAGAGCAAAAGAGAGTGTATTGGTGACATCATTTTATGTCTTGTGAAACAAATGTTGTATTTGTTGTACTTAAGTTATGCAAAACAATAATAAACTGTTTTATAATCTCTTAAAATATTTTAAGTGCGTAGTATTATATAGAATATATTCTTGTAAACACTCCAGTAAAGCATATGCTACAGATAGAACTTTGATAGTCACAAATCAGATGTGTACCAAAAAAAAAAATCTCTATTATGCAACTGTACATATTTTCCTGATCTCTGATAATCCATTTTCACTCATTATTGCAAAACTTAATATAATCACTTCTGGTGGAATTGCTACATTGAAGACTGTGAGGGTTTAAAATTTTAATTATATAGCTAAATTACCCTCCATCATTGTAATACATAGTCCTTGTCCAATTGCCAATTCACCACTGGTGTGAATGAGAATATTTATTCCCCTACATCTTTGTCAAGCTAGATGCTTTGAATGTCTCTGTTTTTGATACTCCAAGTGCCAGTTGAGTCAAATTCTATTCTGGTGATTATCAATGAGTTTGGGAATCTTTTCTTCCTTTAATTGTTCTTTTGTATTTGTCTTCTGTGTCAATAAATTGCCCATATTGATTTGTAGAAGCTCTTTATATGTTCTAGATATTAATCACTTTTCTGTTATGTATTGTGAAGGGATGTTTTCAGAGTACATTTGAACCTAAAGCAAACAAACAAACAACCTCATTCACAAGGGGCTGAGAAGATGGGCAGAGATTTGTAAGGGATTTCTTAGGAGGGCCTCTTCCCATGTGAGTTCCATCCCTGCCCATCGCTGGCCCCATGTACATGGTTCTCTCTCCTCCTCACACCTAGTGCTGTCCATGAGGTTGCAGTTGGGGAAAATCTGACTGCTGTTTGTCTCCTGATCAAGATGTCTAGAAGGTGACAGGTGGAAGAGAGAAAAAGAGTGTAAAGGGCTGCATTGGGGGAGTAATTTCTTCCCACTCACAGGGGGCCCAGGAATGTGGAAGTCTTTTCCAACTGTGCCAAAACCACCTGGGAGATTCTTGAGGAGGGGTCCACAAGTTACTGGAGGCATGGACCAGAGAGGCATGAATGCTATGGTTGGGGGTGGGGGGGATCATCCTGGTTTCCAAAGACAACACCAAATTTCCCATGAGTCTCCTTCGAACACAGCCAGGCCCAGACATCAGCTGTGACAGAAGCCATCCCCAGCTAAGCAGAAACTTTCCTGCTCTATCCTTTTACCTCTCCTTCCTTCTTTCTACCCTTTACCACCAGGCAGGGTCTAAAACCACAGCCAGCTAGAGAGCATGAGGTGAGGAGAGATAAAGAACCAACAGAAGGCAACCACATCCCCTTCCCTAAAATCTGGGGCCGCACGAATGCCACACAGAGCTGGAGAGGAGGAGGAGGAGAAATGTGGATTAATACCTTGGACTGAAATGAGAATGTGTTTTTAATTTAACATGAACTTAGTACAGAAAAGTCATGGTGCCCATCAGAGCTTCTCCTACTTAAATCATCTTTAGGATGCCCATTGGGAGACAGAAGTAATGTTACTTTTTGTTACATCCCATACATCATGCCTTGGTTAAAACACACTGCAGATATTTTTGCCCAGTCTATCCTTTGACTTTCTTTGTGTTATAATATGTTTCTAGGCATTCTCAACTCTAAGTCATGTAGTCCACCTATCATTAGAAGGACCTTCTTACCCTAGGATTATAAAAATTTTATACTTAAAAAAAATTCACATCCTATATTTTAGTTTCCTATAAGTGGTTTTTAGATACATCTGGAATTCATTTTGTGTATATTGTCAACCTTCTGTGGAAAAATTGCCCTCAGCTGGGGAAAGCTGCCTTGCTCAGGGTCACGCACCCTTCCCAGGGGCAGCCCACATCCAATGACTCTTCCCTGTGGACTATTGCACACCATCCCGATGGACACCCGGCTTCAGAGGCTCCACTTAGGGTTGGCAGAAGCTCCTGAGACTAAATTGCAGCCCAACTTGTCCCTCTGTGCACTGCTGCTTCCTTCACATATCCGTCAGGTATTTGCTCCAGAGAGCAAATCCTCAATAAACGTCCTGCCAACAAATCTGTCTCAAAAACTGCTTCCTGGGGAAACCGATCTGCAGCAAATTTGAAATAATTAACTGAATTTATTTTTCTTCCAAATGCAGAATTCACAACCTTAGTACCTTTTACTAAACAATTATTCCTCTTGATTTAAATGTCATCTTTACTGTATACTGACTTTTCCATTGAAAATAGGTCTGTATTTGAACTATTCATTCTATCTGATTCCTCTATTTATATTTTCTAAAATTATTGCCACGCTGTTTTTATTCTGTAGATCTAGAATAAACTCGTTATCAGGCCAGGCAAGTTACTCATTATTTTGTTTGTTTGTCTATTTAATGAAAAGTATATATTGGCTATACTTTTGTTTGTATATTTGTTTTTCTTCTCCCAGATGAAATTTAGATATATTTTCTTAAGTTTACATAAAAATTCATATAAAAACTCCAATGTGGATTTTATTTATTATTGCATTGAATTTAAGGAATAATGTGTGGAGTGAAATATTTACAATATTGAATTTTCTCATCTAAAATTTGTGCATGTTCCTCTGAATGTTAATGCACTTTTCCCTTTTGTGGAGTTTCTTCTTATATACCTTACATTTATATCCTGGTAGATTTATTTCTAGACATTTAAGAACATTTATTACTGTTTATGAATAGTATTTGAGATTTGTATGTTAATCTTATGTCTGACAACCTTGACAAATTCTTTTCTCGGTTTTAATGATATTTTGGTTTCTACTCAGATTTTTTGGGCAGATGATATCATCTGTTAATAATGCCTGTTTTTGTCATTTTCTTTCTAATCAATGTACATAATTCCTTTCTTGTTTTATTACATTGGCTATGATCACCAACACAGTGACCATGAAAGCTATACTTGCCTTGTTTAAGACTTTGATAGGAATTCCTCTTACATTTCACCAATAAATATGATTTTTGCTGGAAGCTTCTAATAGATACCAAATACCTACTTAAGGCTGAGTCCTAAGAGTAAGTCATCCATGAGTAAGCAGCAAAATAACCGTAAAGTGGGCTGAACCCAGAAGTCAGAGAGAGAGTGATGGGTCTGATCACCCTGAACAGGTGGCTTCTACCAGAAAAGAACTCCTGCAGGGAATTGATGGCAACCGTAGATAACTAATTAACTAACAAACTAAATGGATGTAAAAGGATTCAATTATAAAACATAAAGTTCTTTTGAGAACATAAGCAAATGATTTTCTATTTTATGATTCAGGAGAGATATTGAAAGGGAGTGCAGGTATAGCTGAGATCAGATAACAACTGGCAGGAAGATCCTGGGTGATAAATATCTCTAAACACAAAAATTAATTACAAAGATTTGGAAATCATGAGGAAACCCAAAGCCATTTGAGTACAACTCCAGACATTCTAATATGCAATTACTAAGAACACCAAATAGAGATAAAGGAAAAGATGGAGGAGAGTAACAATTAAATAATGGGAGAAATTTGCTCTGAGTGGAGGAAAGATAAATTCTTCATAGTTAAAGGGCTAAATAAGTTCCTCACAGGACTGATAAAATGAGACTTGGCATATCCTGGGAAAATTCCTGAACTTCAAGCATAAATAGAAATTTATACCAGACTTAAGAAGGAAAGAAAATATTCCTTTAAGAAAAGGAGAAATATTCATATTGGCATGGTACCTCCAAGGTAAACAAAACTAAAAAGAACATAAGTTTTACAATATAATGTAAAGAAGGAGAATTTAAGGTTGAAAGTACTAACAACATAAAGGAACATTTGTAAAATAAAAGGCACAATTATTGATGAAGATACAAAGATTATAAACCAATGAATATGACAGCTAAATCTGTAAAACAGAAACAATCAGAAGTGCAGGGAGACCTTAATAAAAAAACAGAACTATGGTGAGATATTATAAATACCACTTTAAGAATCAGTAAGTTCTTGAACAGGAAATGAGGAACACAATCAAAAACTGATTTTGTGATACAGCAAATACTTATATGTAGAGAATATGCAATTCTCCCATATCTATGGGACATTTATAAAAATTGATTATATAATTGACCACCCAAAACAAAAACAATCAATTTTATAAGCCACATCTTCTGATCATAATATCCAAACATAATAAAAATATGTCCAAAAACTGAAGAATTAAAATTATTAAACATAATACCAAATCACCTTTGAGTTAATTAGGAAAACAAAGTTAACATGAAAATCTACCAATAAATGACTATAAAGAGTAAGACTTTGCACCAGTCGAGACATAGCTAAAGCATAATCACAGGAAAACATATAGTCTGAAATGCTTTTACTTTCCAAAGAGAAAGAGAATAAAGGAAAAAAAATGGTACTTCATAATACTTAGTATATGGTAGATAATCTTCTATGTTCTTTATCTATATTATATTATTTAATTCTCACAAAATTTTAGGAGGGAGATTATTATCCCTATTATTTAGGTGAGGAAACTGAGGCAAAGAACTGTTAAACAGCTTGACAAGTGTAACATAGCAAGTGGTAGCACCAGTTTTCAAAGCCGGAGAAGTCTGGTTCCAGTGTACACTCTGAACCACCATGTTAAAACTCATCTTAAGAAGCTGGAAGAACACAGATATAAATGGAAATGGAAAGAGGGAGAGGATAAAGATATATAGTGAAATTTTAAAAATAGAAAATAAAAAATAACAATGGATAAACAAATCTTAGACATAAAATAGATAAATATAACTAGTGGATAAAAGGGAAAGTAAAAAAATATTCACTAATAAGAATGAAAAAGAGGATATATAGGTGAAGAGATGAAACAAATGAAATGATTATATGGAATTCTATGACATACAATTAGAAAGTTTAGAGAAAATATATACTTTCTTAGAAAAATGAATATTATCAAAATTGACATCCAAATTTGTAAAAATCATGAAGAAACCAATTGCCTAAGGAGAGAAGGAAAACAATCGTTCTTTAAAAAATATGAAAATGGCACTAAAACCAAATGAATGATTGCTATGTTTTTCAGAATAGATAAGTTTAATGTTAACTCCTTAGTAGAGCAAAAAACTTGGAAAGCTCTCCCCTCTTCATTATATTAAGTCAGAGATTCAAAAATAATACACTGTGAAAAAATAAGGTGGGTTTCAGGAATACTTCAACAGTACAATATCAGAAAAATCTTTCCATTTTTTGTATTGTCAACAAATTAAAGAAAAAGCAGAAACACTACATATAGACATTAAAAAGGAATTTGAGAAAATTCAGCAGCAATTGACCATGGAAATCTAAATAAGGAAAAATAAACTAATATTCTCAAACTTCAAAAAATAATGGCTGCCATTCTGATAAAGCACTAAATCCATCCCCATTAAAATAAAAAATAAGACAGAGATGTCTGTCACTGTCATTAATCACCACTACTTTATAATACAACCTACTGAAGGGGAAAAGATATTTACAAATGATATGTTCTATGAGGGGTTAATATCCAAAATACATAAACATCTCATACAACTCAATATCAAACAAATGAAAAAACCCAACTCAATTAAAAAATGAAGAAGACCTGAATGGACATTTTTCCAAAGAAAACATACAGATGGCCAATAGGCACATGAAAAGATGCTCGACATCACTAATCATTAGGGAAATACAAATTAAGACCACAATGAGATATCACCTCACACCTGTTAGCATGGCTGTCATCAAAAGGACCACAAATAGCAAATGTTGGCAAGGATGTGGAGGAAAGGGGCCCTTTGTACACTGTTAGTGGAATTGTAAACTAGTGTAGCCATTTGGAAAACTGTATGGATTTTCCTCAAGAAACTGAAAACAGAACTATCATATGACCCAGGAATTCCACTCCTAGGTATATACCCAAACAAAATGTAAACACTAATTTGAAAAGACATATGCACCCCAATGCATTATTTATGATAGTCAAGATATGGAAGCAACCTATGTATCCATCAGCAGATGAATGGATAAAGAAGATGTGAGATACACACACACACACACACACACACACATACACACATATACACAATGGAATATTACTAAGCCATAAAAAATGAAAATTTGCCATTTGTGACAACATAGATGGACCTGGAGGGTATTATGCCAAGTGAAATAAATCAGACAGAGAAAGGCAAATACTGTATGATGTCACTTATATGTGGAATCTAAAACTTAAAACAAACTAATGATTATAACAAAAAAGAAACAGATATAGAGAACAAACTAGCTAGTGGTTACCAGTGGGGAGAAGGAAGGGGGGAGGGGCAAGAGAGGGATAGGGGATTAAGAGGTACAAACTACTATATATAAAATAAATAAGGGGGAGGAGCTTCAGGATGGTGGAAGAGTAAGATGCCGAGATCACCTTCCTCCCCACAAATACATCAGAAATACATCTACATGTGGAACAACTACAGAACACCTGCTGAACGCTGGCAGAAGACCTCAGACCTCCCAAAAGGCAAGAAACTCCCCACGTACCTGGGTAGGGCAAAAGAAAAAAGAAAAAACAGAGACAGAAGAATAGGGACGGGACCTGCACCAGTGGGAGGGAGCTGTGAAGGAGGAAAGGTTTCCACACACTGGGAAGCCCCTTCGTGGGCGAAGACTGCGGGTGGCGGAGGGGGGAAACTTCAGAGCCATGTAGGAGAGCACAGCAACAGGGGTGTGGAGGGCAAAGTGGAGAGATTCCCGCACAGAGGATTGGTGCCGACCAGCACTCACCAGCCCGAGGGGCTTGTCTGCTCACCTGCTGGGTCGGGCGGGGGCTGGGAGCTGAGTCTCGGGCTTCGGTTGGATTGCAGGGAGAGGACTGGGGTTGGCTGCGTGAACACAGCCTGAAGGGGGCTAGTGCGCCACAGCTAGCCAGGAGGGAGGCCAGGAAAAAGTCTGGACCTGCGAAGAGACAAGAGATTTTTTTCCTGCCTCTTTGTTTCCTGGTGCGAGAGGAGAGGGGATTAAGAGCGCAGCTTAAAGGAGCTCCAGAGACGGGCGCGAGCCGCCGCTATCAGCGCGGACCCCAGAGACGGGCATGAGATGCTAAGGCTGCTGCTGCAGCCACCAAGAAACCTGTGAGCAAGCACAGGTCACTCTCCACACCGCCCCTCCCGGGAGCCTGTGCAGCCCGCCACTGCCTGGGTCCCGTGATCCAGGGACAACTTCCCCGGGAGAACGCACGGTGCGCCTCAGGCTGGTGCAACGTAACAATGGATTCTGCCGCCGCAGGCTCGCCCCACATCCATACCCCTCCCTGCCCCCGGCCTGAGTGAGCCAGAGGCCCCAAATCAGCTGCTCTTTTAACCCTGTCATGTCTGCACGAAGAACAGACACCCTCAGGCGACCTACACACAGAGGCGGGTTCAAATCCAAAGCTGAATGCCGGGAGCTGTACGGAAAAAGAAGAGAAAAGGAAATTTCTCCCAGCAGCCTCAGGAGCAGCGGATTAAATCTCCACAATCAACCTGATGTATCCTGCATCTGTGGAATACCTGAATAGACAACGAATCATCCCAAATTGAGGAGGTGGACTTTGGGAGCAACGATATATATATATTTTTCCCTTTTTCTCTTTTTGTGAGTGTGTATGTGTATGCTTCTGTGTGTGATTTTGTCTGTATAGCTTTGCTTTTACCATTTGTCCTAGGGTTCTGTCTGTCCGTTTTTTTTTTTCATTTCTTTAAATACTTAAAAAAATTTTTTTAATAATTATTTTTTAATTTAATAACTTTATTTTATTTTATTCTACTTTATTTTATTTTATTTTATCTTCTTCTTTCTTTCTTTCTTTATTTTCTCACTTTTATTCTGAGCTGTATGGAGGACAGGCCCTTGGTGCTCCAGTCAGGCGTCAGGGCTGTGCCACTGAGGTGGGAGAGCCAAGTTCAGGACAGTGGTCCACAAGAGACCTCCCAGCTCCACGTAATATCAAATGACGAAAATCTCCCAGAGATCTCCATCTCAACGCCAAGACCCAGCTCCACTCAACGACCAGCAAGCTAAAGTGCAGGACACCCTATGCCAAACAACTAGCAAGACAGGAACACAACCCCATCCATTAGCACAGAGGCTGCCTAAAATCATAATAAGGCTACAGACACCCCAATACACACCACCAGACATGGACCTGCCCACCAGAAAGACAAGATCCAGCCTCATCCACCAGAACACAGGCACTAGTCCCCTCCACCAGGAAGCCGACACAACCCACTGAACCAACCTTAGCCACTGGGGACAGACACCAAAAAAGACGGAAACTATGAACCTGCAGCCTGCGAAAAGGAGACCCCAAACACAGTAAGTTAAGCAAAATGAGAAGACAGAGAAACACACAGCAGATGAAGGAGCAAGGCAAAAACCCACCACACCTAACAAATGAAAAGGAAATAGGCAGTCTACCTGAAAAAGAATTCAGAGTAATGATAGTAAAGATGATACAAAATCTTGGAAATAGAATGGAGAAAATACAAGAAATGCTTAACAAGGACCTAGAAGAACTAAAGAGCAAACAAACAGAGCTGAACAACACAATAAATGAAATTAAAAATTCTCAAAAAAAAAAAAATTCTCTAGAAGGGATCAATAGCAGAATAACTGAGGCAGAAGAACGGATAAGTGACCTGGAAGATAAAATAGTGGAAATAACTACTGCAGAGCAGAATAAAGAAAAAAGAATGAAAAGAATTGAGGACAATCTCAGAGACCTCTGGGAGAACATTAAACAAACCAACATTTGAATTATAGGGGTCCCAGAAGAAGAAGAGAAAAAGAAAGGGACTGAGAAAATATTTGAAGAGATTATAGTTGAAAACTTCCCTAATATGGGAAAGGAAATAGTTAATCAAGTCCAGGAAGCACAGAGAGTCTCATACAGGATAAATCCAAGGAGAAACATGCCAAGACACATATTAATCAAACTATCAAAAATTAAAAACAAAGAACAAATATTAAAAGCAGCAAGGGAAAAACAACAAGTAAGACATAAGGGAATCCTCATAAGGTTAACAGCTGATCTTTCAGCAGAAACTCTGCAAGCCAGAAGGGAGTGGCGGGACATATTTAAAGTGATGAAAGAGAAAAACCTATAACCAAGATGACTCTACCCAGCAAGGACCTCATTCAGATTTGATGGAGAAATTAAAAGCTTTACAGACCAACAACAGCTAAGAGAGTTCAGCACCACCAAACCAGCTTTACAACAAATGCTAAAGGAACTTTTCTAGGCAGGAAACACAAAAGAAGGAAAAGACCTACAATAATAAACCCAAAACAATTAAGAAAATGGTAATAGGAACATACATATCAATAATTACCTTAAATGTAAATGGATTAAATGTTCCAACCAAAAGACATAGACTGGCTGAATGGATACAAAAACAAGACCCGTATATATGCTGTCTGCAATAGACCCACTTCAGACCTAGGGACACATACAGACAAAGTGAGGGGATGGAAAAAGATATTCCATGAAAATGGAAATCAAAACAAAGCTGGAGTAGCAATTCTCATATCAGACAAAATAGACTTTAAATCAAAGACTACTACAAGAGACAAAGAGGGACACTACATAATGATCAAGGGATCAATCCAAGAAGAAGATATAACAATTGTAAATATTTATGCACCCAACATAGGAGCACCTCAATACATAAGGCAAATACTAACAGCCATAAAAGGGGAAATCAACAGTAACACAATCATAGTAGGGGACTTTAACACCCCACTCTCACCAATGGACAGATCATCCAAAATGAAAATAAATAAGGAAACACAAGCTTTAAATGATACATTAAACAAGATGGACTTAATTGATATTTATAGGACATTCCATCCAAAACAACAGAATACACATTCTTCTCAAGTGCTCATGGAATATTCTCCAGGATAGATCATATCTTGGGTCACAAATCAAGCCTTGGTAAATTTAAGAAAATTGAAATTGTATCAAATATCTTTATCGACCACAACGCTACGAGACTAGATATCAATTGCAGGAAAAAATCTGTAAGAAGTACAAACACATGGAGGCTGAACAACACACTACTTAAGAACCAAGAGATCACTGAAGAAATCAAAGAGGAAATAAAAAAATACCTAGAAACAAATGACAATGAAAACACAATGACCCAAAACCTATGGGATGCAACAAAAGCAGTTCTAAGAGGGAAGTTTATAGCTATACAATCCTACCTCAAGAAACAAGAAACATCTCAAATAAACAACCTAAAGTTACACCTGAAGCAATTAGAGGAAGAAGAACAAAAAAAACCCCAAGTTAGCAGAAGGAAAGAAATCATAAAGATCAGATCAGAAATAAATGAAAAATAAATGAAGGAAAAAGAAGCAAAGATCAATAAAACTAAAAGCTGGTTCTTTGAGAAGATAAACAAAAGTGAAAAACCTTTAGCCAGACTTATCAAGAAAAAAATGGAGAAGACTCAAATCAATAGAATTAGAAATGAAACAGGAGAAGTAACAACAGACACTGCAGAAATACAAAGGACCGTGAGAGATTACTACAAGAAACTATATGCCAATAAAATGGACAACCTGGAAGAAATGGACAAATTCTTAGAAATGCACAACCTGCCGAGACTGAACCAGGAAGAAATAGAAAATATGAACAGACCAATCACAAGCACTGAAATTGAAACTGTGATTAAAAATTTTCCAACAAACAGAAGCCCAGGACAGGATGGCTTCACAGGCGAATTCTATCAAACATTTAGAGAAGAGTTAACACCTATCCTTCTCAAACTCTTCCAAAATATAACAGAGGGAGAACACTCCCAAACTCATTCTACGAGGCCACCGTCACTGATACCAAAACCAGACAAAGTTGTCACAAAGAATGAAAACTACAAGCCAATATCACTGATGAACATAGATGCAAAAATCCTCAACAAAGTACTAGCAAACAGAATCCAACAGCACATTAAAAGGATCATACACTATCATCAAGGGGGTTTTATCCCAGGAACGCAAGGATTCTTCAATATACGCAAATCAATCAACGTGATACACCATATTAACAAATTGAAGGAGAAAAACCATATGATCATCTCAATAGATGCAGAGAAAACTTTCAACAAAATTCAACACCCATTTATGATAAAAACCCTCTGGAAAGTAGGCATAGAGGGAACTTTCCTCAATATAATAAAGGCCATAGATGAAAAACCCACAGCCAACATCGTCCTCAATGGTGAAAAACTGAAACCATTTCCACTAAGATCAGGAACAAGACAAGGTTGCCCACCCTCACCATTATTATTCAACATAGTTTTGGAAGTTTTAGCCACAGCAATCAGAGAAGAAAAAGAAATAAAAGGAATCCAAATTGGAAAAGAAAAAGTAAAGCTGTCACTGTTTGCAGATGACATGATACTATGTAGAGAGAATCCTAAAGATTCTATCAGAAAACTAATAGAGCTAATCAATGAATTTGGTAAAGTAGCAGGATACAAAATTAATGCACAGAAATCTCTTGCATTCCTATATACTAATGATGAAAAATCTGAAAATGAAATTAAGAAAATCCTCCCATTTACCACTGCAACAAAAAGAATAAAATATCTAGGAATAAACCTACCTAAGGAGACAAAAGACCTTTATGCAGAAAATTACAAGACACTGATGAAAGAAATTAAAGATGATACAAATTGATGGAGAGATATACCATGTTCTTGGATTGGAAGAATCAACATTGTGAAAATGACTCCACTACCCAAAGCAATCTACAGATTCAATGCAATCCCTATCAAACTACCACTGGCATTTTTCACAGAACTAGAACAAAATATTTCACAATTTGTATGGAAACACAACAGACCCTGAAGAGCCAAAGCAATCTTGAGAAAGAAAAACGGAGCTGGAGGCATCAGGCTCCTGGACTTCAGAGTATACTACAAAGCTACAGTCATCAAGACAGTAAAGTACTGGCACAAAAACAGAAATATAGATCAATGCAATAGGATAGAAAGCCCAGAGATAAACCTGCGCACATATGGTCACCTTATCCTTGATAAAGGAGGCAAGAATATACAGTGGAGAAAAGACAGCCTCTTCAATAAGTGGTGCTGGGAAAACTGTAAAAGAATGAAATTAGAACACTCCCTAACACCACACACAAATATAAACTCAAAATGGATTAAAGACCTAAATGTAAAGCCAGACACTATCAAACTCTTAGAGGAAAACATAGGCAGAACACTCTATGACATAAATCACAGCAAGATCCTTTTTGACCCAGCTCCTAGAGAAATGGAAATTAAAACAAAAATTAAAAAATGGGACCTAATGAAACTTAAAAGCTTTTGCACAGCAAAGGAAACCATAAACAAGATGAAAAGACAACCCTCAGAATGGGAGAAAATATTTGCAAACGAAACAACTGACAAAGGATTAATCTCCAGAACATACAAGCAACTCATGCTGCTCAATATCAAAAAAACAAACAACCCAATCCAAAAATGGGCAGAAGACATAAATAGACATTTCTGCAAAGAAGATATACAGATTGCCAGCAAACACATGAAAGAATGCTCAACATCATTAATCATTAGAGAAATGCAAATCAAAACTACAATGAGATATCTTCTCACACTGGTCAGAATGGCCATCATCAAAAATCTACAAACAATAAATGCTGGGGAGGGTGTGGAGAAAAGGGAACCCTCTTGCCCTGTTGGTGGGAATGTAAATTGATACAGCCACTATGGAGAACAGTATGGAGGTTCCTTAAAAAACTAAAAATAGAACTACCATACGACCCAGCAATCCCACTACTGGGCATATACCCTGAGAAAACCATAATTCAAAAAGAGTCATGTACCAAAATGTTTATTGCTGCTCTATTTACAATAGCCAGGACATGGAAGCAACCTAAGTGTCCATCAACAGATGAATGGATAAAGAAGATGTGGCCCATATATACAATGGAATATTACTCAGCCATAAAAAGAAAAGAAATTGAGTTATTTGTAGTGAGGGGGATGGACCTAGAGACTGTCATACAGAGTGAAGTAAGTCAGAAAGAGAAAAACAAATACCATATGCTAACACATATATATGGAATGTAAAAAAAGAAAAAGAAAAAGAAAATAGTCAGAAGAACCTAGGGGCAAGACGGGAATAAAGATGCAGACCTACTAGAGAATGGACTTGAGGATATGGGGAGGGAGAAGGGTAAGCTGGGACAAAGTGAGAGAGTGGCATGGACATATATACACTACCAAACGTAAAGTAGATAGCTAGTGGGAAGCAGCCATATAGCACAGGGAGATCAGCTCAGTGCTTCGTGACCACCTAGAGGGGTGGGATACGGAGGGTGGGAGGGAGGGATATGCAAGAGGGAAGAGATATGGGGACATATGTATGTGTATAACTGATTCACTTTGTTATAAAGCAGAAACTGACACACCATTGTAAAGCAATTATACTCTATTAAAGATGTTAAAATATAAATAAATAAATAAAAATAAATAAATAAATAAAATTTAAAAAAAAGAGCTCAGAGACCCAATGTCCATCCTGGTTCATCCACTAAGAGGATTCCCTTAAATCTTTTGATTCTCAGTTTGTTGTAGTGCCTGATACATTGTTGTGTGTTGTATGAATAAATAATGTTGTATGAATTTTCAAAATAAAGGTAGTCTTGAACTTGAACAAACAAAAATAAATAAATAAGATACAAAGATATATTTTATAGCATGAGGTATATAACCAATATTTTATAATAACTTTAAATGGAATATAATCTATAAAAATATTGAATCACTTAAGTTGTAAACGTGAAACTAATATAATATTGTCAATCAACTATACTTTATAAAAAAATTAAATGTATGTAGTTACACTACACAATATTCAAAGAGCTGTAACAAATTAATAAAAAATTCATAAGAATTTTTTATTATGAAAAAATTCATAGGTGATATGAAAAGGCAATCTATAAAGAAGCAAATACAAATAAACAATAAACATATGGAAATAATGTTCAATTTCTCCAGTCCTTAGAGAGTAGAATTGTCAGTAACAGCATATAAAACTTTATGCCTTTCAGACTGGAATAAAAAGCAGTGTGACAACTGCCACTGGCATGGTTGTGGGAGAAGGTATCCCCTCCCTCGGCCAAGGTGGATGTGTACTGTTTAAGGAACATTTGGAATGCAATCTGCAATACTTATTTAAATTCAAAATACACATATTCATACCTTCTGAAATCCTACTTTGAAAATATATCCCACTGAAATAAAAGGTCTGGTACATAAGAATGTATATACAAGTGAGTTTATTGCAGAACTGTTTGAAATACAAAAAGATTGAAAACAAAAATTCCCATAAGTGGGGCAACTGATGAACTGAGGGACATCAATGCCATCAAATGCTGTGCAGCCATTGAAATAATGGGTTAGATCTCTAAGGTGGACTTGGAGCCAGAGCCACACTATCTTAAGTGACAAAAACAAATGAATAGACTTGTGATATCGTCACACAGTTTTTAAAGTAAACAGTGCTAAACCTTCAAACGTGTGTATTTGTACAGAATTAGGCCAACTGGAGAAAATAGGTATTTTCATTGTGTCCACTGGGAAGCAGATGTTGAGATGGGCTTAAGAGTGCAAGTAGTTTTGGGATAGCTAGTACCTGTGAAAGATAAAAGGGGGAAGATGCAGGATAAGATAGAGTAAGCCATAAATTATAATTCAGCTCTGTCAAAGTCTTGGTCTGTCCAATGGGAAGCCCTGAAACAAAGATCGCCCACTGAACGAATCTCACATTGGGCACAAGTGACCAGTCATTGGCTCGGGTCTGCCCCAAGTGATGTGTAGCATCAAACCAAAAGCTGAGGGGGAGCTTGAAGTCCATAGCTTTCAGCTGACCGCATTCCTTGCAGCTGAATGTCTAGTTCCTTCTTGAAAGGAGATACAAGAAGTGCATTTCCAAGGCTGCACATATGCTGGGATTTTGGTATGGGTGAAAATATAAGACTGAAGGGTGGGGGCAAGGTAGAGGTGACAAAACGGGAGAAGATTATGGTGCTTTATCATTCCCTTGCTTTTGTTTATAGATTAACTACATATCCCTAAACAAAATTGAGTTTCACTTGTTTACTATCTTCATAAAAATGGAATTATATTACGTGTATTCTTTTGCAACTTGCTTTTTTTCCTTTAAAAATTATGTTCTAACATGACACTTGTTAATTTCTTCTGGATTATCAGATATTAGGTCAAATATCATTTTTACTGGTTTTCAACCTGCAAGAGTCTGTATTCAATTTCTTCAACGAATATAAAAATGAATATTATACAAGTATGACATTTAACAAAAAAACTATGTTTTAAGATTCATCCATGCTCATGAGCAGAGTAGTCTATTCATTTTCACTGCTGTATAATCTTCTAGTTATGATTATACCACAATTCATTGCCCCCACCTCTGTTCATGAACAAGTGTGTTGCTCTCTCTCTGTCTGGGGGGCTATGATGAACATCCCTCTCTATGTCTCCTGAATTTCCCCATCGTATATACTGAGGGCTTGAATTGCTGGATTCAAGTCTATGCCTATGGTTAGCTTTACAAGATAATGCCAAGGTGGTGTTAAAAAAGTTTCTATCATAGGTTTTACATAAAAGTATGTAATTTAATAGTGAGGTAGGATGGTGAGATTTCAGATGAGTTTTACTTTCCTCCATGTAATTTGATGTATCTTCTGAATTTTTTTTAAGGCAAATATTATTTATGTAATCTGGGAAATAAAGCTCAGTAAAGGTATCTTCATGATGAGAAAAAAGTTGAATCTTAAAAAATACAGTAGCCATAGTAACACATGCTGTAATAAGAAAAGCAAGCCAGGACATCTCATTAAACAAACTAACTAACTAACTAAAACTGAGCCATCTATCTGGGAAATGTTACTGATAAACAAAAGCTATCAAAACAGATAAGAAATAATGATCCTTGTATCTTAATCCTAGCTCATTTAACTTTCCTCTGACAAGACTCTTTCCCAATTAAACTGGAGCGGCTCTTTGAGAAAGGCATGAAGGCATGCTGTTGAATGAGAATGAAATATCCGAATGGTTTCTTTCATCTCTGAGAAGCAAGTTGTATAAAACACCATGTGTTGAGCTAACTTTGTGGACACTGTAATAGCCAGAATTCCTCAAACATACCCAGTTTTTTGTTTTTTGGGTTTTTTTTTACTGTTTTATGGGATACTGATGCTTCCGTTTCAGGGTCAAAGTGTCTTTCCCATTCTTGAAGTCATTGAACTGTATTTTTCCAGTCAGTTTAAGTAATAGTATTTGCAAAGATGTTTTTGATGTAGAATCAAGGTATATACTTTGCAAAAATAGCTAGTATGTTTGCTAGATGTCCCTTTGTGTTTTTTCTATATTGTTATAAGAAATCTCTCTTATTTTCATTTTAGAATACAGATGAAAGTTTGCTAAGTGTTAGTTCACCTCTCATTGCCCTGGATGAGAAATTTACCAAGTTTTCAACAGAGAAGATTCAAAGAGCACTACAGGCCAACACAAGGGTTTATCAGTCAGTGTCTACTCAGAGGACAGAAGCCATGCCAGTTTTGTTCACGATGAGAATTCAACATAAAGTATTATTAACCCAGCACTGAAGAAATAATAGCAAAAAAAAAAAAGAAAAATCACTCAATTAACAATTACAGGGAACAACTAGCACCCCAAGGGCTAAGGGGAAAAATGGAAAGTGTTGGACTAATCAAAACTGGAAATTTAGAGAAGGTATTCTGTGGATGTGCACCTCGGGTCTCTGCATAGGGGATACTGGCGAGTTGAACTTGGAGGAGGGGGCCTGTGAGCCTGGCACCCAGACCCCTGAGGAGGAGCAGGGCAGCTGCTGCTGGGATCTCTGAGCTCAGAGAAGGGGCCTCAGGGAGTGAGAAAAACTTGGGCGCATATTAAAGTTCACTCCAAAATTCAGGACTGGGTCAGAAACGGCCTCTCTCTGGGGAGGCAAGGACAATATAGGGAAAATATAGCCACTGACTGAACATAGTCTGTAGGTCTCTCATCTCATTAAGTGAGCCTCTTCTGTTACATGGTTATTGTGTGATGCTGAGTGACTTTTCCAAGTTACACAAGAAGTCACAAGAGCCAAGCAGATGTGGGATTCACTCTGCCTCTCGTTTATAATCACACGGTCCATTTCAGCTTCATCTGATTTTAGACACTTGAAGAAGGATAGTTTTTTCTTTCTCCCTGTGTGTTTGATTACTGTGACAGGGGAACTTTTAAAATAAGTGTAGTAAACACGATTCTTTTAGGAGATGCAACAAAGTATTGATTCAGTGTAGTAATTGTCAACTGTCAAATTTAATAGTCATTTAATTGTGATTTTAAAGAAATAGCATATTTTTGAAGTGATGATTATTAGTTTAAGTAGAATGGGGGAGAATGAGAGCCGAGTGACGACATTCATTCATGTGATAAATATTTATTAAGTTCTTGCCATTTGTCAGACTTACTAAATGGGGTAAACAAAAATTGCTTCTTCAAGTGTGAAGGCCAGCAAGTCCTTATTTATATGACTGTAACAAAGGAGAATATATTGTTGTTTAACACCTACCTGTATGTTATAGTTCATATTCATATATAATATATAGCATATATAATTTATATATTAAATATATATTATTTAAAAATATATACACTACTGAAATAAAGTATTAAAGATTACACAAAGATATAGAGACAAGGCTTCCGTCCTCTAGAAATTCATAGTATCTTGCAGTTATCTGAGTAACAATTATATTTGAATAATAAAGAATAATCTAAAATAAATAAATCAATGCACGAATAATGGAGCACTGAAAAGATCCCGCAGCATCCAAGAAATGACTGCGTAGTTATGAACTCTATCGCCATCTAGTGGCACAAATCTTAAAAGCCAGCTAGAACCAATCCGCAGAACAGTTAGAACCCCACCTGCCTGGGAGCACTCAGTAGAGAACCAAATGCCCTAGAATGAGATTTTCTCTCTTTGTTCTCAGCCAGTATGCAGTAAAGTGAGTGATATGGAGAATTAACATATGAGCTATACGTTTATAGGTTCCTTATTTCGACTCTAAAGGAAGGGTGTGGAAGGAAATCTTATCAATGGAATACAAAACATGTTTGTGCACCATTTCACTTAGCGAAAAAACTAAGTTATCGTTTTAGGAAATTTTTTATTTTCCTCTTATCACATGAAAGATACTTGCTGCATCAAAATAGGACTTAACAGTATTTTCTTTTAAATAAAAATAAGAGAATTATCAATGATTTTTATTTAAACTATTTGAAGGTATAAGACATTTTTTTCTAAGCTTTGTTTTCCTGATTTTGATAACAGATGGCCATCAGATTCAGTGAAAATCATCAACCTGAAAAACTAAAGGAAAGGTAAACTTTTTTAAGGTATTGTGGTGTCATATTAAGAAGACACCCATAAGCTTTGGAAGACCCATGACTTGACCTTGTGGGAATGGCCTCATGCGCATGAGTCTCCATGGGTTTCCCAACTTATGTTAAGATTACAAGCATGTGACCCTATGTTCATAGCAACACTATTGACAATAGCCATGACATGGAAACAACCTAAATGTCCATGACAGATGAATGGATAAGGAAGATGTGGTACATATATTACTCAGCCATAAAAGAGAACAAAATAATGCCATGTGCAGCAACATGGATGCAACTAGAGATTATCATACTAAGTGAAAAGAAAGAAAGAGAAAGACAAATACCATATGATATCACTTATCTGTGAAATCTAAAATATGACACAAATGAACCTACCTATGATACAGAAACAGAAACAGGGACGTAGTGAATAGACTGGTGGTTGCCAAGGGAGAAAGGCGTGGAGAGGGTTGGATTGGGAGCTTGGGATTAGCAGATGCAAACTAGTATATACAGAATGGATAAACAACAAAGTCCTACTGTACAGCGAAGGGAACTGTATTCAGTATCCTGTGATAAAACATAATGGAAAAAAATATGAAAAAGGCTATATATATATATATATATATATATATATATATATATATACACACACGTGTATAACTGAGTCACTTTGCTGTATAGCAGTAATTAACACAGCATTGTAATTCAACTATACTTCAATAAAAAATACATTTAAAAAAGATTACAATCATGTGTGTCAATGATTATAGTAAAAATGATTTAAAAAAGTTTTCTGGGGCTTCCCTGGTGGCGCAGTGGTTGAGAATCTGCCTGCCAAGGCAGGGGACACGGGTTCGAGCCCTGGTCTGGGAAGATCCCACATGCCGCGGAGCAACTAGGCCCGTGAGCCACAACTACTGAGCCTGCGCGTCTGGAGCCTGTGCTCCGCAACAAGAGAGGCAGCGACAGTGAAAGGCCCGCGCACCGCGATGAAGAATGGCCCCCGCTTGCCGCAACTAGAGAAAGTCCTCGCACAGAAACGAAGACCCAACACAGTCAAAAATAAATTAATTAATTTAAAGAAAAAAGTTTTCTGAGTATAAAAACAGGCGATGTATAAGGTATAAACTTGTTTTGGCCTTAGCTTTTTAAAAAAAATTTATTGGAATATAGTTGATTTACAATGTTGTGTTAGTTTCAGGTGTACAGCATAGTGATTCAGTTACACATATACACATATTCATTCTTTTTCAGATTCTTTTCCCATATAGGTTATTACAAATATTGAGTAGAGTTCCCTGTGCTATACAGTAGGTCCTTGTTGGTTATCTATTTTATATATAGTAGTGTGTGGCTTTAATGTTTACCTATCATGTAGACGCCGGACAAAATAAGACATGTTGCATATGTGCAGTGGAGAAAAGTGCAGAAATGTTTGCTTTAGTTTAGCTGGTTGCACAGTTAAAATAATCATGCACCCAATTCTTAGGATGCTATGATTATTTCATACAAAGCCTCTCTCTCATTTTATTTTACTTTATCCATCTCCCTCTCACCACCAGTATTTTGCTCTAAATCTTATTCAGTTTCTTACTATTTTCACTCCAAATTCTTTTTAGGATCCTCCCTTTGCTGTTTCTGCTCTAGTTCTTTGCATCTAATCACTACACAGTATCCATCACATTTTGTCTGCATGTGTTTCTAATGGTAGCCAATAGGATTGCCTCTATGCTTGAGACCTTAGATAAAAATCCTTACATATGTCTTTCATGCAGGAATGTCTCTGATTTATCTTCTCAGAGGTATTTTATAGGGATTTTACAGGTATAATTTCATAAAATAATGAATTATTTCTCTTCTGAATGTTGCACTGTCCAAACTTGTACCTGAAGTGCAGTAAGGCTCCCGTTTCCCTGTAGCCTTGTTATCACTTGGTATAATAATACCACTGGGGTTTTCTTTTGTTTTGTTTTGTTTTCTTTTTTGCCAAAAAGATAGGGTCATTATTGTCACATTCCATTTTTCTGATCTCTAGGGTGATAAAGTATCTCTCCATAGCCTTGCTAGCCATTTTTGTTTCTACTAGGAATGGCTTAGTCATATTTTTTGCCTATTTTTCTATTGGGTGCCCATTCTTTTCTTATGTCCTTGCATACTACTGGTATTAATACCTTACGGATTTTTGGCAGTGCATTTAACTTCTCCCAGACTTTGTCTATGATGTCCTACATTGAACAGGAACTCTTAATTATGTTGTAAGTCTAATTCATCCATATTTTTACCTTATGATCTATAATTTTTTAGAGTATTTCTTAAGAAGTTTTACCCACTCCAAAACTTGTTGAAGGTATAGTGTGAGGAAGGGATCCAACTTTATTTCTATTTGTTTATCCAGTTTTTCCAAAACTACATCTTCAAGTCATCATTTCCCTACTGATTTGAGGTACCACTTCTATATTATACCAAGTTTTTTTATATATGTGTGTGTTTATTTTCTGAGTTTTCGATATGGTTCCAGAACTTTGTTTTTATTATAATGGCTTTGTAACATTTCTTCATTTCTGGTGAAATAGCATTTTTCCCAGAGCCCAGAGTCCTAGCCCTTGGAAGAACTCTCGTCTAGAACAAGACCCTTTTGAAGCAGCAGTTTAGCATATGGCTAGTTTGGCAAATTCTTCCTCGTATCTCTTCTTTTTCAAAATCAACACAATCATTTATATGTGTCAATTCTGCCATGTAAATTTAAGAATAAGATTTTCATTTTCTTGAAATAATGGGATTTTGACTGGAACTTCTTTGAGATTTTAGAGTAAGTTAGGGAGAATGAACATTAAAAATATGTTAACAGAGATTCTTTTTTTAAGACAGAGATTATCCCTTCACTCAATATATAGAACTCACCTGACAGCATGGGGCATTTTTAGTGCTTCTTAATGGTTATTTTTCTAATCAAGTTTTCTATTTATTTGTCCTAATGTTGGTATTTTGTGTTTTTTTCCAGATATATATCCATTTCGAAGTCTGCTGAAATTTATCCATTTAGAAGCATTTGGCAGGGTCACCTCATTGTCTCCACTGCCAGCCAACCCAGTGGTAAGATTTGTGATGAAGCCATGGCAGGCCAACCCCAGCTGACCAGGACACAACTGTGGAAACTCCCTGTTGACCCTCATCCTCATGAACAATAACAAACAGTTGTTTGTTACACAATGAAAGACAACTAACACACTTTGATTATTCCAGGGATTTCTGAGGGTTGAAGTTAGTTTTTCAGATTTATTGGTCTTGCTCTGTGGTTGTTCAGGGTTGGTCTGGGGAGTGGGGCCAGCAGATCTTGTTAGTTTGTTCTTTTTTATATGTTTTCTCTCTGAGTAGAGAAGAACCCATCCTTTTATGTGATGCAGAAGGAAGATGAAATTTGATTTCACCTAGAGCCCAGAGGGCTTACCCTAAGGAGCAGTCTAGTCAAGAGCAGAGAGGCAGCAGACACAAGGCTGGGAAAAGAGTGCCAACACTTGTGCCATCAGCTCCCGGTGATGGGGAATCAACACCAGTTGATCTAGTTCTAGATCTAGATCTAGAGCTTAGAACTAGAACTTCAAGGAGAGGACTGAAAGAGAAATGAGGATGGGGGATGGGGACAGCTAACCAATGCTTAGCCTTGCAACTGTTAAAGAAGAAAGGGCTCATGACATCTTGTGATCATTTTGTCCCTTCCATCACATTTCTTTGAAAAAATAAATAAATAAAAGGGAATCAAAGTATGTTCTATCACAGAGAAGGGAGCCATCCACAAATTTAACAAATCTTATAAACAAAAGAACCTGAGCAATAAAGGATTGGAAATTTAGATATTTTCCCAAATTTTTGTAAGTATTTTATGCAAATAAAGTATTTAATTTTAATATTATAAAGTGACCAAATGTTATATAAAGTCAAATGTGTATTACTTTTTAAAATCTTCATTGCACCTCTCTTTTTCATTTACTTTTCTCCCCATTTACTGTGCTTTAGAGCCATTTAAATTTCAAAAAATGTCTTTCTTTTTTTCCCACTCACTTTGTTGCTCTTCTCATGCTCATCTGTTTTCTTTACGTATCATTTGCATTGCTCTTCTGTATTTTTCTTCCTTACTTTTCTCTCAAAATCCACCATCTTCCTTCTCTTTGGAGATTAAATTTTTTTTATTTCAAGATAATTATTTGGCTTTTGCAAATCCCAGTCCTTTTTATTAACTGCATGAAAAATGCTTTTCATTTTAAATGAAAAGAAAGAGAAGATCTAATTTTAAAAATACAAAATGAGCAGAGAACGTCTTTTGGTGCTGAAAATAAGGAAATGATCAGAAAAGGATGTAGGAATGTCAAGGGAACCCAAGCTTCAGCTGGAAGAGGCCAAAAGCTACATCAATTTGAGCAATGAAATAAATAATGAGAATATGTATTGGCTTATAACGCATAGAATAAAAGAAATATCCATGCATTCATGGTGATAGGACAAATAGCTGAACAAATAAATAAGTGGGAGAAAATGGAAAGCTCTACCTAGAGAAGGATTCTACTTAATAAATGTAGAAGGAATGAGGAAGTAGAAGATCGTGACAAGGCAAACACCAGAGAAACAATTGTTGCAGGCAAGATCCACTGATAAATGCTGAAAGAAGTGGGCAGAGTTTGAGAAGCAAGATTTGTGCATAGTCTGAAAGTGTTTTCACTTTGAGATATTAATTAAGTATAAAAAGGAAAAATGGTAACTTTATGGAGCAGAAACCTGGCAGACACCACCTTAACCAAGAGAACAGGGGTAAGTCATTGATGGTAAGACACATTTTCATCTCAACTCCCTGATAGGATGCCCTGAGAAGGGTACAGCATCACTTGTGTGGTGTTCTTGCTACAGATGCAGAACCTCAAGTTAATCCTGAGAAAATATCATATCAACCCAAATCGAGGAATATTCTGCCAGCCAAGGTCATGAAAAACAAGGAAAGACCAAAAATTCCAACTTTAGCAAAGCAAAAAACAAACAAACAGGGAAAGACTGTGGAATGATTACAGATTGGAGGAGAACAAGCAAACTTGGCAGCTAAATATGATGTAGGATTTTGAATTAGATCTTGGAACAGAAAAATGAACATTAGTGGGAAAAGTGGTGAACTTCAAATAAGGAAGCTTAGCTAATAATGTTGTACCAATGTTCATATCCTTGTTTTGATAACTGTAAGATGTTAACATCAGGAAAATCTGGGTGAGGGGTGAATGGGAACTGTATTCTTTTTATAATTTTTCTGTAAATCTAAAATCATTTCAAAATTAAAAGTTATATATTTTGATGTACTATACATATGTATGTGTCTGTATTAAACATTAGTTTTCTCTTTCTTGGAGTTACATTCTGTGCTTGTGTCAGCTCATATTATTTTTACTTAACAAAGAAGAAAAGGCTCCTTGGTTTTCCATGTACCTTACGCTGAACTCCACATTTGTACCTTAAAAAGAACAACAGCAATAAAACACTGAGACTTTCTAAATATCTTATATATTATCCATAAATGTGCAGCATGTTTTCTTGCCCACACCAGAGAACTAAGAGAAGAGGGAGGTTAGAGTTTAGAATTTTTATGGCTGCCTTGATGTTTTATTTCTCAGAAACTGATAAGGAAAGTAATGATAAACATCACCCGTCTCCCCCTAAGCGGGGCAAAGTGCATCCTTTTCCCAGGGTGATTTATTCTGTGATGGTGGTACTTTTGTGTTGGTGGCTATGTTGGGAGAGGGGTGGGACTAAGAAAGTGAAACTAGAGCTGCAGAGAGGACAGAACCCTCCAGGGAGGTGGGAAAGTCTTCACCTAATCACCCTATTCGGTGGCTCCATTTGGTTGCTCCAAAGGCCCCTGTGCTATCAGGCATCCTGGTATCTACTGCTGCACTTAGAATAACTCCCTTGCTCCCCAGTAGTGAAGCATCTCTCCTTAGCATCTCTCAAAGGCAATAGTCCAATTAGGTGACAATTAGACCACTATTTTGAATCCTATTTATCTTTATTATAAATGAGTTAAGATGTAAACACCTGTATATACAGCAGGGTTTCTCAACCAGGGGCAATTTTCACCCCCAGGGAACATTTGGCAAATTTGGAAATATTGATGATTGTCAGAACTGGGGAGGTGGTACCAGCATCTAGTGGGTAGAGGCCAGAGGTGCTGATAAACGTCCTACAATGTACCGGACAATCCCCCACAAAAAGAGTTATCTGGTTCAAAATGTCTATACTGTTGTATATACTAATGACACCATTTTTTTAGGAACTACTTTAGGTATCGAATCAGAGTTCTCTAGTCCTAAAACCAGCTAGAATCATACATATAAAAAAACAAAACAAAACATCCCACTGCTAACTTCCTTCTTAACATGTTTGTACTAATGATGCAAGCTGATGCACTACTCAGCCTGACTGTATCATAACAATAATAATAACAATAAATAATATTTATACAGAACTTTAAACTGTCTCCAAATTTTCTCACATGTTACACCATACGAACCTTGGCTTAGGGATGTTAACACGTGTGTCATTCCAGGGTAGAGTTCCTTAATCTTTGCTGGTAATATCCAAATTCATGTGTCTAGGGGTCTTAGCAACAATCCATGTTCCCACAGAAGGCACAGGGGCATCTAAGTAAGTTAATTCTCAGAACTAGCCTTCAAAAGCCCATGGTTCCCTAGAATAAATAGACAAATTATTAATGATCATGGATTATGTATCTAATTAAATTTTTGGCAGTAACTAAAAGAAAATCAAATTAGGTTGTTGCTATGAAGTAGCACAACAACGTTAACTCTTTGACTTTTTCCATTTTGAGAACAGTCAAGAAAAGAATTATCTCCACCATTAAGAAGGAAGCTATTTTCTGTTAGGTTTTTTTCCAGTATAATGTAATCATATTTATTAGACTGGAAGAGGAGCTTAAATTTTCCTAAAATTGTCTCAAGTTTTAATTATCATTATGCTATTTTTTTCAGCTACCACTAAATGCTAATGATTTTCAAATATTGATTTCGCCACTGTCTGGAATCAAATTACCAGTACCCTGTAACCATCTCAAATTTAACATAATCAAAACCCAAGGAACAATTTCCTCTCATTCTCATAATCCCATCCCCCTTTTTCCTACCTGCTCAGTTTTGATAGCATGCATAGCCTCACAGCCCATGAAATCTTAGGGTGCCCACCAATTCCTTCCCTTTGTTCACTTCCTAAAAACCAATTTTAAAAACTCAGTGGTATTAGCACTTTTTTATATTTATTTTTTTAATTATGATAAAATATATGTAACAAAATTTCCCATTTTAATCATTTTAAAGTGTACAATTCTATGCCTTTTATTACACCCATGATGTTGTATAACCATTACCATTATCTATTTCCAAAACTTTTTCATCACCCCAAACAGAAGCTCTATCCATTAAACAGTAACTCCCATTCCTCCCTCCTCAGCTCCTGGTAACTTCTAATCTAGTTTCTGTCCTTATGAATTTGCCTATTGCAGGTATTTCATAAAAGTGAAATCCTATAATATTTGTCCTTTTGTGTCTGGCTTATTTCACTTAGGTTATTGCTCTTAAGTTTCATCTATTTTGTACTATGTATCAGAACTTCATTCCTTTTACAGCTGAATAATATTCCATTGTATGTATATATCACCTTTTGCTTATCCATTCATCTGTTGATGGACAGTTGGGTTGTTTCCATCTTTTCACTATTTGAATAATGTTTTGTGAGTATTTGCATAAATATCTATTTTAGTCCCTGTGAGTCATCTTATAATTTTATATTTAACTTAATGAGGAACCTCCAAACTGTTTCCCACAGCAGCTGCATGATTTTACATTCCCACCAGCAATGTACAAGCATTCCAATTTCTTAGAAATTGCATTCATATTTATTTCTTATTTTTATTTAAATTGTGATAAAATACATATGACATAAACTTTAGCATCATAATCATTTTTCAGTGTGCAGTCCAGTGGCATTAAGTACAGAACTCTTTTCATCTTGCAAAACTGAAGCTATGTACCCTTAAACAATAAACTTCCTTTTCCTTCTCCCCCTAGTACAGGCAATCATCATTCTACTTTCTGTCTCTATGAATTTTTCAGCTCTAGGTACCTCATATAAGTGGAATCATACTGCATTTGCCTTTTTGTGACGAGTTTATTTCGCTTAGCATAATGTCCTCAAGCTTTATCCATGTTGCAGCTTGTGTCAGAATTTCCTTCCTATTTAAGGTTGAATAATATTGCATTATACACCATATTATGCTTATCCATTTATCCAGTTGATGGACACTTGGGCTGTTGCCACCTCTTGGCTATTGTGAATAATGCTGCTATGAACATGGGTGTACAAATATTTTTCAAGACCCTGCTTTCAATTATTTTGGTTATAGAACCAGAAGTGGAATTGCTGGATCATATGGTAATTCTATTTTTAGTCTTTTGAAGGACTGTCATACTTTTTTCCACAGTGGCTCCATTTACATTCCCACAAATAATGCCTAAGGGTTCCCATTTTCCCACCTCTTTGCCAACACTTGTTATTTTCTGTTTTTTTGATAGTAGCCCATCCTATAGGTACGAGGTGGTATCTCCTTGTGGTTTTGATTTGCATTTCCCTGATGATAAATGATGTTAATCATCTTTTCTGTGCTTATTGGTCATTTGTATATCTTCAATGCACAAATGTCTATTAAAGTCCATTTTGCAATTGGGTTGTTTTTGTTGTTAAGCTATAGGGATTATTTATATATATTTTTATATTAACCCCTTACCATATATATGGTTGGTAAATATTTTTCTCCCATCCCATGGGTTATCTTTTCATTCTGTTGATTGTGCCCTTTGTGCACAGTTTTAAATTTTGATGTAGTCCAATTTATCTATTTTTTCTTTTGTTGACTATGCTTTTGGTGTCGCGTTCAAGAAACCATTTTTCCTGTGTTCTTTTAAGACTTTAATAGTTTTAGCTCTATGTTTAGGTTTTTGATTCACTTTGAATTAATTTTTGTAAATGGTGTAAGGTAAGGGTCCAACTTCATTCTTCTGCGTATAGATATCCAATTTTCCCAGTATCATTTGTTGAAAAGATTGTCTTTTCCCTATTGAATGGGCTTGGCCTTAGTATTGCATTCGAACTTTTTTTTGAAAATCATTTCCTTTTCATCTTTTCTCACTGTTCTTGTGCTGATTTAGTCTTGAAATATAGCTAGCTTGTTTGGACTATCTCATATGTTTAGAAAGAAATGTTATGTGTATTCTATGTTTTATATATATATATAGAGAGAGAGAGAGAGAGAGAGAGAGGGAGAGAGAGAGAGAGGGAGGGATTGAATTTTTCAACATTCTAGACCCTTGGCCAGCGCTGATCCCTAGGCAGAACATAGCAGGATGTCTGGGGAGAAGCATCAGCTATCTTGTGCTAGCCCAAGAAACTCCCCCCAGCCCTCCCCTCAGAGATAATTAAGTTAATGGATAGACAAATAATTGAAAGAATTACATCAAAGGCTTATAGAAAAATTTGAAAGAGATTTTCATTTTCATTATTAATTTGATAGCTTACTTTTATAGAACACAGCTATGATTGGAAAATGTATAGATATTGAGCATAATCATGATGGTAAAACTGTAGGGTTTTTTAATACAATCACATAATATTTCTCACACAAAACATGGAATTCCATGTCTTACCTGATTTGATGTGACAGAATTGAGACTAGATATCTCCAATAAAAATAATCTGTGATAAAAAAATATGTAGCTCATATGATTGTGACTCTATTCATTCAAAGATCTTGATGGCCCTGTTACAAGGAAGTAGTGGAAAGTCAAGCTCAGAGTCACAATATATTTATAAAGTAGCTGAAATCTGATGGATTGTTTGCCAAGATTTGTTGGGTGTCTACCAAAGTACCAGGCACTGTTACAGGAACTTTAAGTACATTAACTAGTTTAGTGTTTGTTAGGTCATCTTACAGATCAAGGAACTGCTCTACCATGAAGCCGGACAATTGTAACAAGGTCTCCTAGTTCATAAGAGGCAGTGTTGGTTGGGGTTTGAAGCTGGAAGTCTGGCCACAAAGTGCATAATCTTGACCCGTACACTCATAAAGATCATTTCACTATAGTGCTCACTGAGGAAAGATAGTGCACTCCCAACAAGAGTGCATGTTAATGAAACTCCTTTGCTAGTGATTTCTGGGATGGGATGATTTCATGAAAAATTTAGGCAGAGTTGGTCCAGGAATCCTTCTACTTTAATTCTATATTCTATTCTCATTTACCAAATATCTTGATGCATTCCTCCAGGGCTTGGTTGAGTCTAGTTTTTAACTTCTAAATTGTTCTTTGATGATGCCTTAAGGTATTTACTATATAGGAGTATTTTAATTTTAATTTGAGAACCTCAGAACCAAAACCTCTTTAAGACCAAAGAAATGAGTACCTAATGCTAGAATTTCAGGCATTACAATAGGTTAAAACACCTTGTTTAACATCCCTAAATTGTATAAGTCATTGCTCTTTTTGTGGAGGGACAAAAACAGTCCTACTGTCAGCACAGTATTGGGGTGATCATGAGTGAGGCTCATCTCCAGGAACCTCAGCCACCTTCCACATCTTACCAACTCTACTCTGGCTCATGCCTACCTCCTGAGGCTGACAGTCACTTGTCGCATGAATGCTGGAACCTTCCTCATGGCCACCCCAAAGCAGCCAGGCAGGCCATCCAGAGTTCTGACTCCTCCAGACACTTGAGGATTTCAATAAAACATTACACCTCAGGGCTTGGGTTACAGCATCCCAAGAGGCAGCTGAAAGGGCCAAATGATGCCACTTGGCAATGCAGGGCATTGAATCCCATTTTATGAGAACTTTGGCCAGTGGGAAAGAGGGGATGCATGAAGCCTAGCCAATAGATTCCCTCTTTTACCTCCCTCTGATGGATGGTCTGGCGCATGGATTCTCTTTTCTGTTATCCAGGATATCCTGTGCCAGGTGGATATATCTGCTGATGACCATGGCTCTGTACCTCCTGGTGTCTTTCACTTTCCTTCTTTCCCTCACTATTACTGCTCCAGACTTTTACACACCCCACACATTAAGCATCATTGCTGTCAACCTAGCCTCAGGCTCTGTTTTCCAGAGAATCTGGGCTGAAACAGTTGGCACTGACATCCCCATTTTACAGATAGGGAGAATGTTACTGAAACTCAGAGAAGTTGAGTGATTTTGAAGTCACATAAATAACAAGTGGCAGGCCAAATCCAGCCCAAATTCTAGGTCTGTAACATATTACCTCTGCACTTAAGACAAAAAAGTTGTCTTGCTAAGGCAATAAACTGACAAGGACAGGGCTAGTATAATGTCCTGAAGCATAGCCATTATTTCAGAAAGCACAATAAAATACAATGGTCAAACCTAAAAATGGAAATGCCATTAATTCATTCAGAAATCCCATAAAATCCACTAATATATTTCAGGAAGAAAAAAATAGGCTGTTATTGGGCAAAGCTCCAAAACCAAACACAAGGATCTGTACTGTTCTTAGCCAAAGGACTTTAATCTTGTTACACTCTCTTCCTCACTCTCAATTTTCTCTGTGCCAAATATTCCATTACCAAAATTAAATTGGTGATATTTAACTATAGCATAGAAGCATATAGCATAGAAGCATATAGCATTTTTCCATGAATGTGCACAAAATAAGGATTCAGAAATATCATGTTCTACTGGTTATAAACTGCATGTTTCTAATTTACTAATTTTGCTATTTGTATTTATATAATCATTTGAATAGGTAATACATTCACATGGACAAAAAAGATATTCAGTTTAAAATCTCCATCTTACCCCATTCCCAGCTATCCAACTTCCCTAAGACACTGTAGTGTATCCTTCTGGGAGGAAGGAGTTAAATCAGCTGGCTGAGATCTACTCGTTCCTTTACAGAGAATATGCCCCCAAGGGAAAGGCATCTGGACCTCTAGGTAAATAGACTTACTGATGTCTGTTAGGAGGCAGAGGCACTGTTTCTAAAAGGTCCCTGGGGGGCGGTCCTTGCTAAGGGTAACCTATAGTAAATAGAACCCAGTATCATTGAGGTGGGCATCCTGGGAGAATGTCAGGTAGGCTATACCTGGGTATAAAATGAAGATGCTTCCTAATTAAATGCTCCCACTGTGGCAGGTGATCCTGTAGACCTCACATGGAGAGTGCAGCTCTTGCTGATGTGGGGTGTAAGGGGAGGGGCTCCATAACTTCACAGATCTTTCTGTGCTTCATCTGAGCATTTTGGTTGTGTAGGCCCTTGCCACATTTAATAAAGCTCAGGACTGGGAAATATCTCTCTGATTCATGGGAATCTATGTGTTATTTCAACTTCTAAAGAACTTCTCTGCACATACATAAATACATACTTCTATTCTTTTTCTAACACTTTTTACACCCCTAGTAGTATATTATACATACTGTTCTGTAGCGTGATTTTTTTCTGTTAATTTGAAAATCTAAAAAAAAAATCAAAGCCAGAAAAAGGGGCGGGGGATAGGGGATCACTTTTAATACCATCCAAAATATTTGTTTGTTGTATAGTTTTTACATTTTCTGCATTAAGCAAATTTGCGGGCGGGTGGAAATGGAGTAGATACAAATCGCATTGACACAGAAGTACTTTCATACATTGTGGGATGTGGAAACAGGTACTTTCATACATTGCTTATGGGAGCATAAAATTGAGATAATCTCTTTGAAGGACCATTGGGCCATGGCTGTCAAAGGTACAAATGCATGTTTCCTTAAGTCAGCAATTCTACTTCTAGGAAACTCTTCTGTAGATAGACTTGCACGTAGGCAATTCATTGTGTGTAAAAGATTATTCGTTGCAACACTGTTTAGGAGGGTAAAGCTTAGAAATAAACTAAATGTCATCAACAGAAAACAGATTCAATTATACATAAATACTGAAGCTGTAAAAAAATGAGGACGCTCTTTATATACCTACATAGCGTTACCTATAACTAGACTAGTTATAGCTACACACTACAACACTTTTTCATTCACCCCTGGGAAATTGTTGGTGTATATATTTCAAGATTTTTGTGTATGCATGAACATACTTGTGAATTTTTCCAATATGATATTATATTACTTGTGCTATTTTATAACCTACTTAATTTACTGATTTTTCCAATATGATCAACATTATCTTATGTTAAACAAACTGCAAGAATATGAAATTTTCCAATACTTTAGGTAAAGTAACACATACATGTAGAAAAGCACACAAAACACAAATGTATAGTTCAATGAATTATCATAAAATGAACAAACCCACTTCACAACACCGTGGCAATCTCTACGTCCTCTCTCCTGACTTGTTTATGAATTCATAATCAGTCCTTTTTGAAATAAAATCTCATTTTAACAAATGGAAGTGTTTATATATATTACAAATTTTGTATTTTAAATATTGCAAAATAGTTTTCATCTGCAGTATAGGGCCAGTGATAACTTCACTTTCTGATAACAAGTTAACTGAAACTTATTTCACAGTGTCCTTCTTACTAAAACAGCAGCTGCTCATTTACGAATCTGAGCTTGTGAAGGGTCTATAATGTGATACGTGTGACGTGAAACTATTCATATAAACTCAACTTGGCTAAACATGATGAAGGCTTCTAATGAATTAAGGCCACAAATCACTTCTGAGTCTCTTTTCTATGGTTGACACTAGGCTACATGCCACACCTATCAATTTTAATATCTAGTACACTTTCGACTAGGACTTATGTAAGTCACCTTAAAGATGGTGATTTGAAAAAATATGATTAAGAAAGACATTTAAATACTAAATGATGCTTTAAAAAACCAGTAAATTTTGTGAAAATTGTGTTTCTTGGACACCTAGTATTCCATAGAAAACTGATAGATGTACCATTGGAAGAAAAGAAACAAAACATAGGAAAAATTTTTCTTAGAAAATCTTACAAATATAAGTGAAAATTACCACATATGTACATATAATTGCTCTTGTTAGTACGTGGCTTTTACAAATGGCTGGGTCTCTCAATGTGTATCAGGAAGCTCCCAGACCCCACAGTTTATCAGTGACTTTCCAGTTTTCTCCTTTTTTGCTGTTGTGAAGTTGGCCTTGTCTCCTCCAGTCCCACTTTCTCTCATCCTTGAGTGAATCTGTAAATTTAGGGGCCCCTGTTGAAGGAAGAGAGGAACAGGAGGCCAAGATACAAGAAAGCTCTCCCTCAGAATGAAAGGTTGCTTTAATATAAGAATGTCAGTTAATATAATACAACACATGAATCTTTTGAAGGAAGAAAACTCTATGATATTTTTGAAAAGTGCACAAAATGTATTTGATAAAATTCAACCTCTATTCTTTAAAAAATGTCTTAGCAAACTAGGGATCAACAGGAGTTATTTAATCTGATAGTGTCTACAAGTTTGTGTGACAAATTACCAAAACATAATGGCTTAAAAAACACATTATTTACTATCTCATTGTTTCTGTGGGCCACGAGCCCAGGCGACATACTAGAGCTCTCTGGTCACGGTCTCCCATGTCTGAAATCAACATGTTGACCCCAGTGTTCTCATCAGGAGAACAGGGCCCTTTTCCTAGCTCATTCAGGTAATTGATAGAATTTAGTTTCTTATAGTTGTGGAACTGAGGCTCTCAGCTGCTCGAGGCCAGGCCTCTCCACAGCCAGCTTACCATATGGGGGCCTCCTTCTCCAAGGCCAGAGGGAGAGTGTCCTTCCTTAGGAAGGGCTAAGAGTTTTAAGCCCTTAGCCCTTAGTATCTTAAAGCCCTTAGTAAGGGCTTTAAGAGCTTTCGAATGATTGGAGAATTTAATGACATCTGCAGAATCCCTTCACCTATGCCATATAGCTTGACCTAATCATGGGGTGATATCTCATTATATTTACAGGTTCTGCCCACACGCAAGAGGAGGGGCTTATACAGGGTATGTACACCAGAGGCCACCTTAAAATTTTTTCTACCACAAAACTTCAATTTTTTTCCAGAACTGAGTTTAACAATTAAGTGTATACTAAATCTATATTTAAAATCGTTTGCAGCCATATGTCCCAGAAACAAGTCTTAGAAGGGGAAAAATAAGAGAGACCAATTAAAATAGCACTTTAAAATAGAGTAATTAGGGACTTTCCTGGTGGCCCAGTGGTTAGGACTCCTGGCTTCCACTGCAGGGGGCACGGGTTCAATCCTTGGTGGGGGAAATAAGATGCCGCCTGCCACGTGGTGCCGCCAAAAAAAAAAAAAAGTAATTAGTAGTATACATGACAAAAAAACTGTGTTATCTCTATGGAGAAAATCATAAAACTTTAGCCAAAAACATTAAATAAGATGTATTTAATGCTATACCTTACTGATAGATTAGAAAATTCCATATTGTTAAAATGTTAGTTCTTGTAAATTGATTTATATATCCAGTAAAATCACAATTTAAAAAATCTCAGCAGTTTTAGTTCGTTTGTTTTTAGGATTGGCCCAAATCAAATGACTCTAAAATATATATGGAAAAATAGAGAAATAAGACTATCCAAGGAAATTATGAAAAGCATAGACAAAGGCATACAATTTTCTCTACCAGATATCAAGGTGTGTTATAAGATACACTAATCAAAACAGTATGGGATTAATGCAGCAACATGGATGGACCTAAAGATTATCATACTAAGTGAAGTCAGACAGAGAAAGACAAATATCATATGATAGCACTTATATATGGAATCTTAAAAAGATGATACAAATGAACTCATTTACAAAACAGAAATAGATTCACAGGCATAGAAAACAAACTTACAGTTACCAAACGGGAAAGGGTGGGGGAGGGATAAATTGGGAATTTGGGTTTAACAGATACACACTATTATATACAAAATAGATAAACAAGGACCTACTGTATAGCACAGGTAACTATATTCAATATCTTGTAATAACCAATAATGGAAAAAAATCTGAAAAAGAATACATATATCTATGTATGTATAACTGAATCACTTTGCTGTACACCTGAAACATTGTAAATCAACTATACTTCAAAGAAAACATTCAATGATGTGTGTGTGTGTGTGTGTGTGTGTGTGCATTTGCAGCAACAGATGCAAACAGTAACTCAACACCAGGTACATCTTTATGTAAGGACTCACTTGAAAACATACATGTTCTTTGGTTATGTTTAAAAAAAATTTTTTTAAAGAAATTTAGTAAGTGCCCAAAAGCATGGAATTGAATCAAGGGTAGTATTTTAAGTTCATAAATTTGCAAAACACATACACACAGTTATATCCATATATTTTTAAAGTATTTTAAAGTTTTTAAACCCCTATCTTTAGTATTTAGAACAATAAAGGGTAAGCAATTGTATTGAGTGGTAGTAGAGTATTATCAGTGTTTGCCGTGGGATGCTGGAGTCGTCTTGCACCAGCTTGTAAGAGCCAACTGGCAAATTTTCAGAAATGCTTCTAGCTGGTGAACATCAAGTTGGTAGTTTGAAATCAGTCACGTGGGAGTACTTAGCACACAAAAATTGGCAAACTCTACAAATCTGGGCTTCTCAGCCTCAGGGATGTGGGTTGTTGATCATTTACCAGCAAGTCACTGGCAGTTGGGCAAAATGGTGTTACACAGAATCTATCCTACTATGTTTATAATTTTTAAGTGTTATGTTTATGCTTTAATAGTAAATTGTACTACTGATTTATGTGAAATATGGACTTTTGTTTTAGTTACATTTTAGTCATATTTTCTCTTGTAAGACAAGCAAAATTGTTTTCTCAGCTTCTATCAGGAACATATAAGTTACTGCCTAGTGATTATCCCAAAGTATTTTATTAGGTAAAATGAGAAATGTTCAATTCTTGGCCTGTACTATCTAATATTTTAATGTCTATCTGTGTCTAATTTTGGATTTCAAATATGATGACAAAGTGAGAGGAGCTTGAAATATGGACAAAAATTATACTTAGGAATATAAACTTAAGTTTATTAAATGGCAAACTGTTGTTCTTTACCTTCACTGAAATGTAAATAAGACAAAAGGAAAAATTTTTTAATGCATGATTTAAGTACCTTGGGAAATATTTGGTTCAAATATCAAGAAATATTTACTAAAATGAGATTTGTAAAATGAATTCTTGTATAGATAACAAGAACTGATGATTTAGTTAACATGTTTTATTGCCTTGGAGCAGAGCAATAAACTCAATGGACATCTTTGTTCCTTCCCAGTTTCTTCTCTACGATAAAAGTAAATCTTGACTAACTGTGTTAAGTACACGAATACAGTTAGCCTGATTTCCCAACCTTCAAATGCCAAGACAACAGATATTTGTTCATAATAAACATGGTTTAGATTTTTTTTAAGGTTGAGAGTTAAATTTGGGGGTTCTTATGCTTTCTTGTTATCAGGGCATCTTCTCCATCTGGAATTTTCTCTGCTTCTTTTCTTTGTCTGTTCTATTCCTATCAGAGTAGCTCTAAAGCTCAATATCTTCTGTGGCATATTCTCAACCTTCCTATTCTGAAATGCTCTAGACCATTGAATGCTTAGTGTTTTCTGAACATCATTTAATTTTTATTATGCCTCCTCATTAAGAATGGAGACTCATGCCTCTCTTGATCTCACAGAATCTAGCATAAGGCCTGCACATAATATATGCTCCATAAAATTTGCTGAATGAAATGAAGAAACCGCCTGGTATACTCCAATATCCAGGGCCTGGTGATTATTAGAGATTACCAAACATTACACATAATATTTATACTTGGATTCCTTGACGGTTTTGTTTTTCCCCTTCATGTACAATTTGCCAGATTTGTAGCACACAATTGCTTTGAATAAAATTTGTGCCTCTCTCTTTTCCAGTTCCCATTTAATCCTACTTTAAAATTGACACTTACTTGCCAGGTTCCCAAATATCATGTAATCAGACAATATAATCAGAAAGTGAGGGGGCAAGTAGTTACAGAAAGGGAGTTATTGTAATTAGAGTCCAATGAAAACTTTACAATATTGGGGTGGCTGGTCCTAATCGCAGTTGACTGGACTCCAAGGGGAATCACAGGGAATTATCAAATAAACTGTACTTGCAACTGTAAAATGTCCTTTTTCTGATCTGCAGTACGCAGGCACAGCTTTTCATATTCCTCTGGCATTTGGATTTCTTCCTCTGTGGGTATTTATTTTCTTTTCTATTTTCCTTATTGGGCGGTATATCTTTTTCTTAATTATTTGTAGAACTTCTTGAATTTAAACCTTTGTGTGTTGTGTGTATTTCAGGTCATTTTGCTCAGTTTGACTTTACTTAAAAATCGTTTTTATTGGGTGGCAAATTTACCAGAATCCTTTTATGGCTTCAGTGTTCCTTGTGTTACTCAGGAAGGCTTTGCCCATCAGGTGATTATAAAAGTATTCCCCCCAAAGCTTTCCAAGAACATTTGTTATAGTATACTTTTTCACTAGTGGATCTGAAAATTATTTTGATATATAGATTGAGGTAGAGATATTTTTTTCTCAATGAGGAGGAAATTGTCCTAACACTACTATGCATCAGTCCAATTGCTCCCACCTATTTGAAATGCCATTTTTGGACATTATTAGTATGCATCAATATTCATTTCCCATGGATGACCACCCTTCCTATAAGTGATGCAGTCTTATGATTAGTTCTGGCCAGTGGACCATGAGCTGAATTGGGATGTGCTACTTCTGGCCTAAGGAAGCCAAAAGCTCCTTGCGGCCTTTTACTTTTCCCTTTCCCTGCTATGATCATGGGGAAGGTCTCGTGTTGAGGTGGCAGAGCCATAAGACTGAATCAGCATGTATTACGTAGTCCCTGCCTAGTGTTCAGCTTCCCCAGAGTCTCTTAGGCCGAAGAGGATTTTGCATGACAGAGAAAGGAACTTTATGAGTCAAGCCTCTGAAATTTGGGGGGTTATTTGTTACTGTAATCTAAGTCTACTTTATCCTGTCAACTACACCACCTTTAACATATATAAATATCCATATACATATAGTTTTGTTTCTTGAGTCTTTACTCTGATCCATTTTTCTATTTGCTTCTTCTTATACCAATACCTCTCTGTTTTATTGTAACTTTATAGCAGATTTAATACCTGAGAGAGCAAGACCTACATCATTGGTCTTTTTCAAAATGCTATTGGCTAGACTTAAGCATTAACTTTTTAAGACAGATTTTTAGAATTCTAAATGAAAGAACTTGGTTGGATTTTGAATCCTATTGCATTAGATTTACAGATTAATTTGGGTAAATTGACATCTCCACAAAGTCCTCTAGCTTTTTTCATATGTCTTGCATGTTTCTTTCTTTGGGTAGTTTTTGTTGCTCTTGAATGTGATGTTTGTCTATATTATATTTCAAAATTAATTCTTACTGGTATATAGGAAGAGGATTGATCTGTGTATATATCTCTTGTATGCAGTTTTTCCTGAGCTCACTTATTAGTTTTGAAAAAAAAATTAGTTGATTCTCTTTCCCCAGGAGGTGGTCCTGGGGTTGCTGTTTCTTAGAGGCTTATCACGGCTCCTTTTGGATTCATTTCTAGTCACTAGCCTGGAACAATTCAGTTTATTTCAATCATTTATGGTTTCTTCTACCATCTGTTCTAGGAAGTGTCCTATTTAATAATTCTCCCTCCACCTCTTGTTCCTGTAAGGCATTTAGCAAATCTGTTTGTGTAATTAAATTCCTGTACTATTATTACTTTATGGACTAATTTTACAGCATTATGTAGCTTATTTAATGTTTCCATACCAGTTTCTCCATCCTCAATAGGAAAATCAGTGCATATTACTTCTATACCCTATTACTATGGAGTTTTTAATCTGAATACAATCTCCTTATCCCTCATTGATTATCTTAGTAATATTAAGTCCCACATTGCCAATTTTATCAAGGTCTTTGCTTGTTATTATGTTTTTAAAGTTTCTACCATTGGAATATTTGTTGTTATCTTGCTTCCTTTTCCTACTAGGAACCATGTGTTTTTGTGTAACCATAGCTGCCCACAGTGCCACCACTGGAAACTGCTCTAGGGACGAAAGTTCTTTCTCCCAGTGCCAAGTACCAATCTTCTATAAACTGTGATTCCATGCTTTAAACATGAAAAGGATGGAGCCCTGACGTAATTATCTAGGCATTATATTTATCTCATTTTATCTTTATAGCCACCTTATGCAGTAGGTTCTATTATTACCTGCATTTAAAAAGAAAATTTGCTGTTAACTGGTTTTAGCCCCAAGTCACATAGGTAGAAAGTGTCAGGCCAATGCCATAGCCTAGTCTGTGCCACCCCACCACACACTTGCCCACACATTCTTGCTATACTCCTTCCTAGTGACCCTAGTCTGAAGGCCAAGAAATGCAATCCTTGAACACTCATTTTGTGTTAGAAGTAAGGAACAGCTTCAGCAATGATACTCTCCTTTCCTAACTTTTCATTTTGCAAATTTTCCAGCCTACACAAAAGTAGAGAGAGTAGCAAAAATGAACTTAGCTTCAGCGTTGATTGAGGTTGTGCTACTTTTGTTTCATCCATTTTCCTTCCACCCCCCCCAAATTTTATTTTTGGAGTAAAGTGAATTCTAGACATCATATTATTTCACCCATAAATATTTCACTATCTGTAACCAATAAAGGCTTCTAAAATATAATCATAACACCATTATCACACCCAACAAAATTAACAGTAATTCCTTAATATCAGATCCTATTTTAAGAATTTTTTTTACCAATCATATATCATATACTGAAAAGAATGATAGAATTTCTGTGTATGTCATTTCTTTCTAAAAGCAAAATAAAATATTTCCCACTGAGTTTATAGGACTGATCTGTATAAAATAACTGACTTTTGGTAACATTTATTGCAAGGCCACTTTCCAAGTTTACAGTGGTTTGTAAATTTGGGTCTTACAGATAAGGGCTGGCTCCACACAGAATTGAGCAACAACTAATAAACACCTAATTCAGGTATGATCATCTGTGCAGTCAAAATTCATCTTTCTCACCAGTAAGTACTGATTGGAGATTGATCTCATGTGCCCTGCAATACTCTTAGTTGCATAGCTGTCTTTGTTGATTTGATTTCTGCCCAGGACAGAAATCACACTTTTTCATGATATATTGACCACACTACCCAGTTTTATGCTTTGCACATCTAATGAATTCTTGTAAAGCAACACTTTGAAAAAGCACACCCGACCTCTGATTTTAATTCAGTCTTACATACTAAGGGTGTAGTGATCTCAAGGTACAGATGCATCGAATGGGTATCTGGAAAGAGATTTGGAAATCATTTAAGGCCATTCTCATTTTAGATCTGACAAAAGTGTAGCCAAGAGAAGCGAGAAGTCCATTTAATCGCAACTGGCACTATTCTTAACTGACTCATTTTATCTGTTAGTACCCATGTTGTAAACGTTTTTTTGTGAAATTAACATTATTTTTTAAAAAAATACAATTGCATGGTCTAGTTTCATTATCTCCAATTAGGCAGTGCTACTTCATTATACACAGGCAAAGAGTACTTGAAGTTTCCTCTCCCATTCAGTAAGAGATGCCCAACACGTCCTTTTGTTTTCCCATTCAACATTTACTTGTAGTCCATTGCTGTTATTTTTGCTACCATTGAATAGGTGATGCATTTTTTTTATTACTGGCGACGTTTCTCTTTAGAAAAAGCCACACGCACCAACCCCCCCCCCCCTCCCGCCCCTTACTGGAGCCCAGGCACACGCCGTACAGGTTCTAAGTTAAGCAACAACGGTTCAGCTGTTTATTTTCAACGCAGCGGTCAGGAGGGGGAGGGCGGCCGTTGCCAAGGCAACCGACGCCCCGGGCAACAGCGAGTCGAGGCGCGAGGGGGCGTGGCCTCCGCGGCCCGGGCCGATAAGAGGCGGCGACTGCCACCTTAGTCTCGAGCTGGGCTAGTCGGCGCGGCAGGGCGGAGGCGGGGCGGCCCGGTCTTTCCTAGCACTAGGTGGGAAGGCCCGGTCCGCAGGCCGGCCGTACCCTCTGCCCCAGCCCCTGCTGAGGAGCCTCGTTCCGCGTAGCGACATGGCGGGCGGGCGCCGCGGCCCGCTGCTCACGGCGCTCCTGGTCGCCTGGGTCGCGGCGGCGGCAGCTGCGGAGGCGGAGGCCGGCCCGGAGCAGGCCGCGTTGCCGCAGGAGCGGAGCCTGGTGCGGCCCATGACCGCCTCCAACTGGACGCTGGTGTTGGAGGGCGAGTGGATGCTGAAATTGTGAGTGTGCCCGCCCGCCCCGCTCGCCACACGGTCCTCGCGGCTGCCGCCTTCCAAGAGCCGCGCCGCCCTCTCTTGCTACCGCAGTGCTTACTGGGCTAGACCTCGGGCCGGGACCCGCCCAGCCAGCGACCTGCAGAGCCGGGCCGGGCACCGGACGCTGCGCATGCGCGCCCGGCCCTCCGCGGTGAGGGCTGCGGTGTAGCGCATCCTCCCCTGCCTGGCTAGTTCCCTATTTTGGGAGGAAGTGTTTTAGGGATGAGGTGGATGAGCGGTTTACCAAGGGGAGGAAGGGGAACAGAGAAACCTGCAAGAAGATCTCGAGCTTTTGATAAAAGTGTATGTAGAGGGGAAAGGGCTGTCATCCAGTGACGCTTCTGTACAGAACAAATAACGTAGCACTGACTAGGCAAGGTACTTGTTGAATGAATAATTGCAGCATGGTGAAGGGCAGACCAGTCCGTACAAAGTATCTCAGTCTTCATTTTGAAGACCCGGAGAAACAAGATTTCAAATAAATGTTGATATTTGTTATAATTTTTAGAGGTAGAGATTTCTGGGTAGGTATCATAACTTAATTGTGCTAGTGTCATAAAGAAAAGGATATTAATAAATTGCCCCTTTTGAACAATAGAAGGTAAATAATGGATAGTGCCTTGGCTTGAGGAGAGGTGGGAAAATGTAGTTTTGAGTTAGGAGCAGGGAAGATTTATTCATTATAGTTTAAAATTTAGGAAGGAAGTAACCATTTGAAAGACGGCTTGAAATAGGCAGTGGGCAGATGTCTCAATAGGCTAGAGAGACCATCGTGGGGGGCTTGTAAGGAAAATGGAGAATGGCTGAAGAAATAATCACCGAGACCACATCTCCTTAGCCTGTGGTTTTCAGATGATACACATACTTGATTGCTAATATCTGTTAACTAATTTTGCGTTGAGGACACAGACTCTCACAGAATTGAAATTTTCCTTCATTTGTCTTAAGACTAAATTTTGATTCTTTGAATTTAGATTGCAAACAGATTATTCTATAGACTGAAAACCTCAGTTTGACTCAGGCCCAAAAGTTGTAAGTCACTTAGTAGATTACATTGTTCAAAGAACATAATGCACAGTACTGCTTCAAACAAGTATTTACCTTTTGGTCACAAAGCAGGGGATATTTTAGACCTCAAAGTAAAATGCCTTTGGTATCATAATAAATCAATGAAATTATTAAAGAGATCTGTAGACATGAAGCACTGATTAAAATTAACTACTTTGAATAGAGATGAGGTCATTTTCTATTTAAGAGAGAAAATTTTAAAGTAAGCATGACAGGACTGTCATGTTTGTAATAATTGCAGGAGTTTTAGAGAGACTGTTTTATCAGCTAGTACTACAGAAAGTTGTTTTTTTAGTAGGTGCTTGTACAATGGAGGTTTTCTAGATGTCAGTTTTCTGGTTAAAACTGAGTTTGTGTATGTGCATGACGAAGGTCAAAGCAGAAAAGACTTGTTATGTTTAATGGCCTCAACTCCTTTATATTCCTTTTGGAGTAGCTATGTTCTTTTTTTTTTACTTTTTTTAAGTAAAAACTAAGAACACTAAAGCTCAGGTAAGTGTAAGCCAAGTTAGGATTATAAACAAGCAACAGCCAACAACTCATGGCTATGTTGACGGTTCAAATTTTACTTCATAAATGTACAAGCTGAGGTGTAGTAATCAATTGTTGTAAGCTTGCTATGTGTCCATTGTATGGAGTTATGTTTGGGCTCTTGTTCAAGATGATACTTGTAACCGAAAGTAAGCTGTGTAGATTCTTGAGATCTTAGAAGTTATTTTCATTGAGTACACTTCAGAATAGGTTGATATGAAGTGCGGCTAGAAAGGAAAGAACCATTACCTCCAAATTCCAGAAGCTAAGTGCTCGTCCTGAAGAAAATTGTGGCTCTTTATTTGTGATATTCCTCCTCCCTTTGACAAAATCCAACACTTTAAAAAAATAAAATTTATATCTTCAGTACCACTATAAGCCTACTATAAATTTCTAGGAATTCTTTCAAACATCCAATAAGTTATCAGATTTTTTTTTTCTGGTGTCTATAACAGGAAAACAAAATGTCTTAATACTTGCTCCCATGTTAGTACTTTGTTCAGATGAACTGGTCATAATAAATGGAGATTGTTAGGTATCCACAGGTGATGATATATTTAACTTCTCAAAAGAAGCAAGTTAGGAGGCTTTCTGATAATATTAAAATTTTAACATTACTTTGAATGACAGTTCTTTTCTTGTTCATTTGCTTATATGCTACCTCTCCTCTGGGGACTTTTTCTTTTTGATCCCACTTCGTACAAAGTTCCTATAATACAATTCCTGGTTAGATTGGTATCAATAATTTATTTTGAAGGACATAGCAGTGTTTCTCTGCTCTGAGACATGAAAAGTCCTTAATGTAAAATTTAATTTGTTATGTTTTCTTTGTCTTTCAAACAATTTTTTGTATTCTTGCAATTGAATTTTCAATTTTTAAAAAAGCACTTCTCTGTTAAGGAGAAATATCAGCTAAAACTATATTTGCAGTAATTCACCATTTTTATTCTGAAACCTTTTAAAACCTGAAAAATTCTCCCATTACTATTAACATTTTCTTTAATTCGGTGGATTTTTTGTACACTCAGTTTTTCTCTTCTTATTTGCTTTCATACATTCTTTTATACTTTTTACCCCTGTTTCTGCCATGTCTCTATAATTGGTTTGCTGTGCTTTCTTCCTCTTAACCTCTGTTGAAAAGTTTGTCCTTTCTTGGGTTAAGGAAGATTATCTAATCTTTAAAAGGCCTTCTGATGTTTTCTTTTCTCTCTTTCCATTGTTTCATACTATTCTTCCTTCAGTTGCTTTGTAACCTTTTGCTGTTTTAAACATTTGCTTGGTTCCCATCATATCCGTGCTGGAGAATACTACTTTTGTTCTTTTGAAACACAAAAATATACAATATAATGCTGTTCTGGTGGCTTTTTTACCCCAAAGACATAAGTAGATATCTACAAAGCTTAATTTTGACCCACATACTTTAAACTGATATCTAGAGGAAAAATATGTCTTTGGGTTAAAATAGTTGATCTCTAAAGCATAGAAATCTTTATAAAGCAATACTTTTTCTGACTTTGTTCTTGGGATGATCATGTTTCAAAATTGAAACTAGTCATCTGGTGATGGAGAAAAGCCTCATTTATTTCCCTAGGATCTCTTGGTTTTAGCGTTGTTTTTCTAGTATCCTTCTTATACTTGGAGAGAACATCATTGCCTTAACTTGCCCATATCAAATAGTTATAATTTCTTGCAGTTTCATCGATAGTGGTGATTTGTTGATTGAATGTATAAGAGATAGTCATTAAATGCTTGTTATGTGTCAGGTTCAGGGTTGGGGACTTGGGAAGATGAAGGGGAATAAATTACATTTCTTGATTTCAAGGGACTGGCAGTCTGCTGTGCTGTGAAGGAAATAAGTAGCATAGATAGCATTTGTTTATTTAGCAAATGTTTGTTGAATGCTTCCTCTCTCTTGAGCATTCCTCAGTGGTTCTCACCAGGGTACTATTAGCATTTTGAGTTGGACAGTTCTTTGATATGTGGGGATGGCTCACACATTGCAGAACCTTTGGCATCCCTGGCCCCTGCTCATAACATTCTAGTAGTCATGTGACATCAAAAATATTTAAACCTCCATCCCCTATACGCACTTCCAAATGCCTCTGATTGGAAACCACTCCGTTAGGTACTGTTACGGATATTTAAAAGCATGCAAAAGAGGAGCTTATAGGCTAACATAGAAGTATTTGATTTCAGATTGTTTCCACAAAGGGTAATCATCCACATCTTCTCCATCATCATCATCATCACTTCAATCATAGTAAATAGTTACATTGCTTACATCAGTGTAAGCAATTCAGAATGCCCTCTTTCAGAATTTGAGCATCCCAGAAATCTGGTGCAGAATTATTATTCTCATTCTCATTAACTAAAGGAGACGAAAACTTGGAAGGTTAAAGCTTTAAACCATATCCTTAGTAAGTGGTGGGCAAGACCAGAACTAGAATGCTGGCCTGAGCTTTGCAATCCCCAGTGCAAGCTGAGGAGAGTAGTATAGTGGGGGAGCCTGGAGGAAGGCACAGAGCCTGGCTGACTCATGCTTACGCTCTCAGCTGGCCTGCACCCTGACCCATATAAGGGGAGGCCTTTTCCCTATGGGGTTCAGAGGTCCACCCATGACTTAGCATCTCTGTAATTTCTGCAAACGAAGAACATCGCTTTGTGTTCATTCCTGACACTCCTTACCATTCATACAGGTGCCCTGCCTTCTCTGTACCCCAACCACCTAGGAAAATTCTTTCTTGTTTGTATCTAGCATGGCCTTATCACAACTTATAATTATAAATTAATTTATATGTTTTTGTACTTGGTTTTTGTCTTACTCCTCCTCTAGATGATAAGCTTTTAAGTAGAGGAACAAAGGTTTTCCTCCTCCTGTTTAGCTACAGAACCTTAATAACTGTCAAGTTCTAGGTGTTCAATAAATACTTTTTGACTCAGTGAATGAATGAATAATAGACTTTAATTGTTCTTTAATCAAGAGCTAGTATATCACTGAAGGAAACAGCTGTATATATTTTCTTAGGTACTAAGGATAATCACTATCACCTCCCCTTTGTTCATTGATGTAATAAATATTTACTGTGACCTAGAACGTGCCAGGCTCTGTTCTAGGTACAAGCAATGCACCAGTCACTGCCTTCATGGAGTGTTCATTCTAGTGAAATTTCTCTAGCAGGTGTCATAGTAGATTCTAAATGACTATCTTTTAGATACAAAAGAATACTAATAGTTTAAAAAGTTGCAACAACAATGGACCAATTCCCACTTCTGAGACTCAGGGCTGGTTTATCTCCATCACCAAAAGAACACACTAGGTTAATGGATGACCTTGGTACATTCCAACACAATAAACTCTGATTAAATCTTAGAAATAATGGCATTAACAGTGCCACAGACCAGTGGAAAACAGCTACAAAGAAAATGGAGTATCTAAAATTATCTCAGTGGCATTTGTATATTTTGAGGGTCAATTTCACCAAATTCCCAATTTATATAATAGTCTGTCTAGAGATTAGGGACTAGGATTTTTTAAAATGATGAAATTTGCATGATTTAATCATTACTGATATAGCAAATGTGTTGTATGCAGAAACAGTTCTAGGGAAGCAAAGCAAAGAGGATCTGAAGTTCATTAAACTGTACCTCAAAATTTCTTCCTTTTTTTTGGTAATGTCTTTCTTATTCCTACTGTCTGTCTCTCTGTCTGTCTTTCTCTGTTGGATCTTATTTTCCTTGGACATTTTTATCACACAAATACCTCCATCTGTGTTCCTGCTCTGTGTGACTCTGAAGTGACCGTCAGCAAGTCTCTCTGTATCTGCCTTGTTGCCTTACAACAGTGAGGCCATAAGGTTCAGATGAGCTAATGCATCATAAAAATGTCTCTGAAACCAGGCATATATTACAAATGTCATTTACATTAATGATTTTCTTAATATATGCCTGCTTTACATGTGTCATCTAATCTCTCAATAACCTTCTAAGGTAGCTGCTGTTATTATCCCATTTTACAGTTGAGAAAGCTGAGGCACGGAGGGATTATTAACTTGCTCAAAGACACATGGTTAACTTGTAATTGGTCTCTCTGATGCCTCCGGCAGAACTCTTATCCAATATATTGAAATGCCTATTGAAATGTACTTAATAATAAAATGTTCCTTTTTTCCCTAGAGTTTACCAACTGCTTGCCCCAGTCTCATCTGCCATTTGGATATTTAGAAAATATGTAGAAAATAACTATTTTCTCAGATGAAGAATATAATTTTCTTTAAAGTTTGTTCATTTATGTATTCTGCAAACATTTATTGGGCACTTACTGTATACCAGGATGTACTTTGCCTTGGAAATGTAGGGATACAAGTGTTTATAGAAAAATCCACATTCAAAGATGTCATGTCAGCAGATTGTTCTTGGACCATGTTCTCTGGTCCATGTCTCCTGGACCTCAGGGATTGGACAGTGAGCTTTAATGGGAAGATTAATGACCTTTTAGAATGATCTTGGAATTGGCTATACTAGTCTTTTTTAAAGATAGAGCTAGAGAGGGCCAGCCTTCCACCTCTTCTCTTTGCTTCCATCGTATTCTTCCCTGATCCATTATCCACAGTACTGCTGGGTGAGTTTTACAAAATGTGAATCTGATCATAATTCTCTTACCTCTTTAGGGCTAACCCTGGAGCTTCAAACAGAATGCTAACTCTTTACACACCTTTATTTAAATGCTCAGTACTCTGCACCTTCACACATATTGTTCTCTCTGCTTAGATTAGAACATTCCTTGATCCCTCTCTGACTGTTACTCCTCCTTTAGATCTTAGCACAGTTGCTTCTTTCTCTTTGGGCCCTTCTGAGATCACCCGGCATCTGTGTCTCTATAACATCTTTTCTATACTCACATTTGCCACCTGGTTTGTAATTACCTCTTTGGACTGTATACTCCCTAAGGAGAGGAGGCACGTCTGTCTTGTTCACAGCTGTAGCCTCAGCTTCTTGGTTGGTGCTCAGTTCATGTTTATTGAATGAAAAAAATTAATGTAAAAAGCAGAGTTCTAATTGAAGACACAGGTTCTTCTAATTCTTAAGTGTCAAGTAGAGTTGGTTTAGCCTATAGCTTCTGCTTTCTTTCTCGAAATGTTTCAGAACTGCCACCGATCTTTGGAAATGACTCATTCTTGGGGACCCACTAGCAGATCTTGTGGTCTTTGCTCATCAGATTTGTAGCTTTGATGGATTTGAAACTGGTTTGGCTAGTTTAGGGGCACCCTTGTGAAAATTGTTCTCCTTTAGTAGCACTTTCAAAACAGTGTTCACCCTCAAATATCAAAAACTATCTGGAAGGTGATAAAATTTGGGTTGATTGTAGCAATAACATTGAAATAAAATACTTTTAAGTATTACAGTAATTTGTGAAACATTAAACTTTGGCTAATGTTTTCCCAGGGAATTGATATTCATAATATTTATATTAAATTCTAGGAGGGAAATGTGCTTCTGTTTTTCTTTGTCTAATGACTTTGGGAAAACTTGCATTTGTGTCTCCCTTTAGTTAAGAATTTATTTTGTCAATTTAAATACTCTATTTCTCTATTTTGTTTTACAGATATTTTTCATGTATGTATATTGATTAGCTATTATTCTTTTATAGTTATGCCCCTTGGTGTCCATCCTGTCAGCAGACTGATTCAGAATGGGAGACTTTTGCAAAGAATGGTGAAATACTTCAGATCAGTGTGGGGAAGGTAGATGTCATTCAAGAACCAGGTACTGTAAATGTTGAACATTAAATGCAAAAGTTAGTTGCTTTTAATTTTAATTCTTTCAAGCATGCAGAAAAGTTGGAAGACTAGAATATTGATTACCCATGAACTGACCACCTAAAATCAAGATATTTTAGCATATCTGCATCTGTCTGTGTTTGTATTTACACATACATATGTGTATATATTTATATTTTTATGTTTTGCTAAGTCATTTGAAAATAAGTTGCAGACATCATGAGACTTCACTCTTCAATACTTCAGCATATTAAAATCTCCCTAATTATTTCCCACATGACTTTTTAGTTTTTTAAACCAGGATCCAATCATGGTTCACCAATTACATTTGGTTGTTATGTGTTTTTCGTCTCTGTCAATCTAGAGTAGTCCTCCATTTTTTCTATGCCATTGTTATTCTGAAGAGAACAGGCCAAGGATTTGCCTAGATGTTTCCTTATGGTGACATTTAACTTGTTCTTATATTTTCCGTAAACTTGAACTTCAGTGTAAAGGCATGATTTGGATTAGACATTTATGGAAAGGTGATGCTGTGACTTTATATTGTATCCCATCATAAGACATGTACTGTCACTGTTAGTGGTGTTGAATTTGATCATTTGGTTAAGGTGATGACACTAAACATCTCAATTATAAAGAAAAGACCCCACTTTGTAGCTGGAAAGTAATCTATGGGGTGATACTTTGGGCTTTTAAGATCTGTGATGATCTTACCTGAATCAAATATTTTATTAAGAGCTCCAGAATGGTAAATTTCTAATTCTGTCACCATCTACATTTATTAGTTGTTAATGATATAATTTTTCAAAAGAGGGAGATAAAGGAGACTTTAATTCTGAAAAGATACACACAATAAATTTGTATTTATAGTTTAAAAATAACTTTGTGTATTATATATAAATTGAGAAAAGTTGGGTTTTTATGATTTAAATCTCAAATTTGACTATTTTAAAACTTTATAAGTAATTGTTTTCCTATCTACATTTAATTTCTACCTATTGCATCCTTTCACAAGGGGGAAAAAGATGGTAGGTGTGGAAATGTAGCTATTCCTTCTCTGTAATAACTGTGAGTTCAATAAACACAAAATAACGAATTACCAGTTACTGGGACAACAAAATGAATGGTGTCCGTTAAGATCTATGTGTTGACAAACCCATGGAGAGAGATTTCTACTACAAGCCATGAGTACTCAAGCCTCCATCTTTTTAAGCATTTAAAACAAAACCACTTCTGCCTATCTGCTATTTAGAGATGGACAATTATAGTTATTAGTTCATGATTTGGGCTATTATAATTAGTTTTCCTGCTTGGAGGTCAAATCATTGCAATGCCATATCTGTGGTAAACTTATTTTTGTGTTTTTAATAGTTTGAGTCCAATGAAATCAGGTTAATTTGTGTGCACCAGACACATTTTATGATGAGTTTCTTAGAAATGCAGCTGGCCTATTCCCATTTCAGCTTTTTGGCATACCTGCCCTGAATTCACAGCATGATTTGAATTAAACGAATTAAACAGTTAGCTTTGTGATGGATTCACAGATCTAAAGTCTAACTGAATACTGTCTTTCCTCCTAAAATGTAGACTTATAAACTATTTTTCCATTGTGAATGGATGAAATGCTTTTTCGATAATGAAGTAAGAGAAATTGATTATGACAAAATATTTTAAAAGCAAATTTATCATTGACTCATAGTATTTATATAAGTATAAAACCTCTTCTAAGAAGAAGAAAAAAAGTCTTTGGTCTGATGTCCTATGAAAATAGTGAAGAAACAAAGTCCAAAAAACAAAATGTGGTTGTTTTGTGTCTCAGTTTTTTTAAAGTAGAGGCTCTAGAATTCTTTTAAATGATAACAACTGAAAACCTGTAACTGATAAGTAAAAATTAGGAGCCAAAATTCTACACACATGACTGAGTGGCCTAGAGAATATTTCACTTTAGATTATACTATTTTATGTTTATAATTTTACTTTAAATTACAAACCTAATGCTTTCAAATAATATTTTAATAGCATTTAGAAATAATATGTTTATGCAGCCAATTTTTGAGTTGATACCATGCACCAGACCCTGTTCTGGATAGCAGTGATACAGACGAATGATGCAGGTAAATAATGGTGCAGGTGAATAAGGAAGAAAAGATCTGGCTCCTCATTGAGCTTACATTCTAGTGAAGGGGATAAACAATCACAAAAGAAAAATGGGAAATAATGTCTGGTGGTAGTAAGGGCTATGATGAAAAAGAAAGCAGGGTAAAAATGTAGAAAATGGTGGGAGCCACTATTTTAATAGGATGTCCAGGGAAGGGCTGTTTGACTGTAGGTCTTGACAAATTAAGGAAATGAATTTCAACAAGGTTTAGGGGAGGAGCATTCCAGGCAGAGCAAACAGCATGTGCAGGTAGGAGTACTTGGCTTATTTGAGAAACAATATGATAGCCAGTGGGGTCCTTGAGACAAATGGGGCTGGAGAAGGAGCTAGGGACCAGACCATTTAGGCTGTTGTTGGCCATGGCAAGGAGTTTAGGTTTTATACCAAGTATGATAGAAAGGAAGCTACTGGAAGGTTTTGAGCACGGGAGTGACATGATTTGATTCATGTTTTAAAAGTATTCATTTGGCTGTGTGAAAAATTGTCTGTAGGAGGTCAGAAGTGTAAGCAAGAAGAGAAGTTCAGAGGTTAATGCAATAGCCCAGAGTGGAGAGGGTGGTGGCTTGGACTAGTTGCAGCAGTGGTAAGTGGCTGGATTGGAGATACGGCATTTGGGTGGAATATCCAAAAGGATTTCCCAGTAGATTGGTTGTAGCACTTGGTGAAAAGAAAGAAGATGGAGGAGACTGAAGGAGGATCAGGTTTGGGACAGGGTTTAAGTTCGAGATGTTTGATAGAAATCCAAATAGAGGTGAGCTAGAGATAGGCGTTTAAGGACGATCAGTGTAGATGGTATTTGAAGCAAAGGGACAAATTGAGATTACCTAGGGAGTGTGTGCAGAGAAGCATTCTGAGGATTGAGAACTGGGGCATTCCAACATTTAGAAGAAAAGAAGTTCCAGCAGCAGAAAAGGAGAAGCCAGTGAAGCAGGAAGAAGATGGAGAAGTAGGGGGTCCTGAAAGCTGAATGAAGAGAACATGTCTTATGTGGCAAACCTCTGGGGCAGCTTGTCCCTATTCTTGGAAGCTATTTAAGTATTTACTTCATTTTTACAAAATCTTACCTCCTGAATGAGTGGGAAACCGTCGAAATGATATTATTTTCCCCATGGCTGAGCTCTTTACTAGATATTTCTGTATACAGATTGATACTTGGATACAGATCTGCATTACTGTATCTTTCATCAGGGCTGCTGTGCACAGGAATGCTAGTAAGGGATAATTTCATTTCTTTTTTAAGAAGAAGGGAAAGCAAGAATTTTTGAGGTGTTCATGCATACTCTTTAGTTATGCCTGTAACTCTTCCATTGGTGTATCTAATAAGAGATTTTTTAGGTATTTGAAATAGAAAATAAGATTCCAGGATTATAAAGACACTGCATTTTTACAGCTGAGATGTAGAAGTCAAGGAGAGCACAGGCCTTAGATTAGATTGCATTATATTGCCTGTTTAATACTGCATAGGCCAGATGATGTTTCAGTTGAGTTGACTTTGGAAAATTAAATTTAATGAATATATACTTGAACCTTCTGTTCCATGCGGATGAGCTTAGTTGTCCAAGACAGGAAAAGAGCAGCTGCTCAGAGAACACCCATGGCTGTTGCACTAGATGAGAGGTAAACCAGACCCTTACCATGGCCAAGAATAACTGTTGTCTTTAAAGCCACTAATTTATTATAGAAGACAATTTAGTTTACTGTACTTTAGTTAGTGTTGATATTTTAATTTTATAATTGTAAAACTTAGTCTTTTGTATTCTGTTATACTGACAACTTTATTTCAATTTCAAAGGTAAGATTAGTTCTACTTTTTTTTTTAATTGTTTTCCTTCTACTTCTCTCTTTGGTGATAATAACTAACATTGCGGAATATTACTCAGCCATAAAAAGGAATGAAATTGGGTCATTTGTAGAGACGTGGATGGACCTAGAGAGTGTTATACAGAGTGAAGTAAGTCAGGAAGAGAAAAGCAAGTATCGTATAGTAACTCATATATGTGGAATCTAGAAAAATGGTATAGATGATCTTATTTGCAAGGCAGAAATAGAGACACAGACGTAGAGAACAAATGTATGGATACCAAGGGGGAAGGGGGTGGGGAGGGAGGAATTGGGAGACTGGGATTGACACGTATACTTTATTGATACTATGTATAAAACAGACAACTGCTGGGAACATACTGTAAAGCACGGGGAACTCTGCCTAATGCACGGTGGTAACCTAAATGGGAGGGAAGTATGAAAGGGAGGGGATATCTGTATGTGTATGGCTGATTCATTTTGTTCTGCGGTGTAGGCTAACACAACATTGTAAAGCAACCATACTCTAATAAAAATTAATTAAAAAAAATAATAACTAACATTTAGTAAGCATTTACTTCAGCCTGTAATTGTGTTAAGCACTTACATACATTTAGCTTCATTACAATCCTAGGAAGAGCAAACTATTTATATATTATTACTCATAAAACTGAGGCTCAGAGAGGTTAAGTAACATTCCTAAAATAGCACAGCTAATAAATGATAGAACAAAAGCTGGTAGCTGTTCGCATTTTCTTAATATTAAATTTAAATAATTTCTGTTGTGCTTTTGCATATGAAATTAGTTCCCTGCCATAAATTTTATTTCTCTGATCTTTAATTCTTCTTTTTCTTTTGCTATATGTGTTTAAGATAAGCTTGCTAATAAGAAATTAAAAATTTTTCTGCATTTTGGATTAATGCCATTTAATGTTGCAGTGCAGTCTTCATTTTAAAGTGGAAGTTACCCTTAAAGTATAAAAGGTACCGTAGAAATTTTGGGAGACCTTGCAGTCAAACTTTGTCTCTTTAAGTATTTGAGGTGTGCTTGTTTCTTCCATACTTTCTGAAGTTTGTGTCAGTGAACCATTATGCAAACCTTGAAATGAGCTGCTGCCCTGTTATAATTCTTTAAGATCCATACTTGTTTTTAAATCATAAAGCCACAACCTCACATGGTGCTTCTCTGTTCCAAGGTGGTCATGGTTTAACTTTTCAGATGATGAAAGTCTCCCTTAACATTTCATAGTATCAGTATTAAAAATTAGAAGACATTCATATCAAAAACTATAAATTTCTTATACCCTTTAATGTAGCCATTTGGGGAACAAGTGTGCTGTTGTACCGTCTAGCCTGAATGAGAAAGATGCAGAAATCTCAGAGACCATCCATCACTGTGTTTCTTTTTTATTTTCGCATTGATTTTCATGGGTACATTTGTTTATAAAACTTTAAGTTATGTTATCCAAAATAAGGCACAATTTCCAAAGCACTTAAGACTAAATTAGTGTTTGTTACATCCTCTTATTTTAGTCTAACTTTGAATCAGAGATTTAAATAAAGAAATTAATAGCATTTATTTAGTGCTTATATGTCAGACCCTGTTTTCTATGTGCTATATAAATATAAAATCACTTAATACTACAATACTGCAAGATAGAAATTGTGATGCCCGTTTATAATAAGAAAACTAAAGCCCAGAGAGTTTAAATTAACTGTCTCATATTAAAAACTAATAAGAGGCAGAAGTGGAGTTTAACCCCAGGTAAGCTGGCTCATGAATCTGGAAATTCATATTGTATAATTTAATGTGTTTTATGAACTACTTTTTTTTTTTTTATACAGCAGGTTTTTATTAGTTATCTATTTTATACATATTAGTGTATATATGTCAATCTTGATCTCCCAATTCATCCCACCACCACCCCCATCCCCCAGTTTCCCTCCTTGGTGTCCATACATTTGTCCTCTACATCTGTGTCTCTATTTCTGCCTTGCAAATGGTTCATCTGTACCATTTTTCTAGATTCCACATATATGCGTTAATATACGATATTATTCTCTTTCTGACTTACTTCTCTCCGTATGACAGTCTCTAGGTCCATCCATGTCTCTACAAATGACCCAATTTCGTTCCTTTTTATGGCTGAGTAATATTCCATTGTATATATGTACCACATCTTCTTTGTCCATTCGTCTGTCGATGGGCATTTAGGTTGCTTCCATGAGCTGGCTATTGTAAATAGTGCTGCAGTGAACACTGGGGTACATGTGTCTTTTTGAATTATGGTTTCCTCTGGGTATATGCCCAGTAGTGGGATTGCTGGGTCATATGGTAATTCTATTTTTAGTTTTTTAAGGAACCTCCATACTGTTCTCCATAGTGGCTGTATCAATTTACATTCCCACCAACAGTGCAAGAGGGTTCCCTTTTCTCCACACCCTCTCCAGCATTTGTTGTTTGTAGATTTTCTGATGATTCCCATTCTAACTGGTGTGAGGTGATACCTCATTGTAGTTTTGGTTTGCATTTCTCTAATAATTAGTGATGTTGAGCAGCTTTTCATGTGCCTCTTGGTCATCTGTATGTCTTCTTCGGAGAAATGTCTATTTAGGTCTCCTGCCCATTTTTGGATTGCGTTGTTTGTTTTTTTAATATTGAGCTGCATGAGCTGCTTGTATATTTTGGAGATTAATCCTTTGTCCGTTGATTTGTTTGCAAATATTTTCTCCCATTCTGAGGGTTGTCTTTTCGTTTTATGAACTACTTTTAAGATTTTGTATAATTTAATGTTTTATGAACGGCTTTTAAGATTTATTTATTTCTTATTTATTGCCATGGCCAGTAATGACCAAGATCACATGAAGGATTTTGAAGAACAAGTTAAAAATACTGCTTTCAGTGATACCTAACATTTATTAGAAATCCTATTTATTCTGATAAAAATAAAATCTAAATAGAAACTTGAGGTAGTGATAGGATGTTATTTGTTTGTTCATTCTACTTTAAAAGGCCATATAAACAAAGCATAATTCCTTAATACTGTAACTCCTTAGATAAAATTTTTGAATGATCATAAGAATCTCTAGCTAGGAGAGAAATGAGATGAAACTGTTTGCAATAATTATTTTAAGCTTAAAGCATATAATAGTTTAGGATTACCAATGCTTTTTCCCCTAGTAATTTAGCGTTGGAAATTTATTAAAAGATACCCTTGTTCCCCTGCTGGGCTGTATTTCCAAACAACGTTAGAGGTGAACATGCTTGTTAAACCCTCAGTGGACTTCTCAGGTCACATGTGTTTTTGTAACTGTCAGTACAACCTTTTTTTTTTTCCCCCCAGATGTACAATGATAAGTGTATGTAGTAAATGTTTCTTTTTGTAAATTGATTTTTATTACCTTCAGAATACTATCTTTTCTTTTAAGTGCCATAGGGATGTTTTAGAGTCTACTTGGTTTGATATCAGAAAAAAATAGTAATTGTTTTTTGGGAAGACTCATCACTAATTAATAAATTATTATACTGAATATAGGTTTAACTTATAGAATGGGTATAAGCAAATTTCCCGTGCTATTAAAAGTAAAGCTTCGGGCTTCCCTGGTGGCGCAGTGGTTGAGAATCTGCCTGCCAATGCAGGGGACACGGGTTCGAGCCCTGGTCTGGGAAGATCCCACATGCCGCGGAGCAACTGGGCCCGTGAGCCACAACTACTGAGCCTGCGCGTCTGGAGCCTGTTCTCCGCAACAACAGAGGCCGCGATAGTGAGAGTCTCGCGCACCGTGATGAAGAGTGGCCCCCGCTCGCCGCAACTAGAGAAAGCCCTCGCACAGAAACTAAGACCCAACACAGCAAAAATAAATAAATAAATAAATTTATTAAAAAAAAAAAAAAAAAGTAAAGCTTCAGTGTTTCAAATTGCAAGTGAGACAGGAGAGATGTAAAATTTGAGCCACTTTATTTGAATAGCTATTTGATTTTGTCCAGATTGTTCTTCAATGGGAAAAGCAGAAGTGCTGAGAAAGGTGAAAATAATGTCTCATTTTTCCACGCTGGCCAGAGATAGCCTTCAGCTTTGCTTCTCTTTGCCAGAACCAGGCTTACTCACTTTTGGTGCCCACATAAATGGTATTTATTTGTAAACATTTAAAGAGCATTATGCTCATTACTCCTATATCATTCAGGTTTTTGTTGCATGCCCCTTTTCTTAATATCATCAATCTCTGTTTGTAGTCATGGTTGTGATTATTTTGATTAAGTTTTTCCCTCTGCCACTAGACTGTACGTGTTTTTGTTTATTTATATCTTGAATAGTTATCACAGTCCCTGGAACAAAGAAGGTGCTTAGTAAATATTTGCTGAGTGACTAAGGGTTTTCTTTATCTTTGTCTTCACGTTTACCTGGCATAGCAATTGATATGTAGTTAGTGTTCAGTAAAGGTTTGCCAAGACAAATTGAAAAAAATCTATTTAATGTACATAGAATCCCTTGACAGTACTTGCAAATTTTATAAATGTGCAAAGATTATACATAACATTATTTCGTATTCCTTATTATTTTTTAAATGTATGACTGATGTAATAATACCTATTATTATTTATTGAGTCCTTTACTATGTGCTACACACTTGATATAATGATCTAATATAACTTCAGAACAATTCAGTTAGGCTTTTATATCCCCATTTTACAGATGAGGTAACCAAGACTCAGAAAGGTTAAGTAATGTATCTAAGGACACAAAGCTAGTAAATGGAGAATTTAGTTGTTTAACCCAGATTGCATGTCTCTAAAACCTGTCCTTTCAGCCACCATATAATTCTAAGTATTACACAAGCCAGAAAACTCCAGTTTAAAACATCGAAGATAAGCAAGTTGTATGTCAGTGACTAGAAAGTATTAGGTAAATAAAAATGGGTAAAAATTTATTTTAAAAAAATATTAAATGTGATTCAGTAATGGGAAAGATTTTACTAATGTGGTTGTAAGAACAAGCTCAAGGCTGCTTGTTCTCGCACCTTAAGTTAAATGCTTGGTTTAGTCTGAGTTTGACTTGTAACTTTTTTGTCTATGCTTCTTGTAGGTTTGAGTGGCCGCTTCTTTGTCACTACCCTCCCAGCATTTTTTCAGTAAGTTCAAATAATTTTCTGGTTTTGCAGAGATTAGAAATAAGTAGATGTGTACCAGTATTCTAAGTTGTTTTCCATAACCGTCACTCATTCAGCTTAGCATTTGAAGGGAGAAAGACTGGTCTGCACTGAATGATAGTGATTAGAAGAGAGGGATGCTCAGGGTGCTGCAGAGAAAGGAACCTAATTTCAGGTAGCAAATAGGTGAGGAGGTCAAAGAAGATTTTTCTGATGATGTAAAAGATGGGATGATTTTTAATAGATAGGAAGGAATAGGTTAAGCAGGCAAGGTAGAGAAGGCCTTTCCGGATAGAGGATGTATCATGGAAAAGCCCAGGAGAAAAGGAGATACCTTCAGAGAACTGTAACTAGTTCTCTGTGGCTGGCCCATAGGGTACAGCTGGATCATCCTGGGTGATGGGGCTAGAGAGGCTTAGGTAGTGAGGCGGGGGAAGGAGAAAGACAGGGATGGATTCTGGAGATACTTAGGAGATGGGATCATTGGAACTGGTGATTGATTAGCCATAAGGAAGAAGGAGTCTGTGATGACTTACCAACGGGCCATTCTTAACTAGTGAAAGCTTTTGAGGAGCCGTTAGAATAAGGTGAAGTTTGGAAGATAGAGGCCAAAATAGAGAAGATAATGTGAAGGGTTTATGCTAATTCCAAATGGGGAAGTTTAGGTGATAGTTTGATTTCAGGATCTAAAGCTCTTAAGAAAGATCTAGGCTAGAGATACATACTGGGGTTTAGATAACAGTAGAAATATAGACAATGAGAAATAGATACAATGGGAAGAGAAGCAGGTCAAGGATAGAACCTGAGTTGACCACCATTAGGACATCTGCAAAAGAAAACAGGGAGTGTGGAAATGAGAAGGGATGGACAGAGTAGTAGGAAGAAGTCCAGAGAGCTCATGTCATAAAAGCCAAGGGAAGGGGGGAAGGAAGGGGGGCTCAGTAGTAGACAGTGCCAATGATACACCCTGGAAAAATGGCAGAAAAGTGCTCCATGGATACGGCACTTAAGAGTCATTGGAGACCTCCAATATGAGCAGTTTCCATGGAGTCATGGAAGCAGGACCCCCGAGTGCAGGAATATTGAATGAGTAATGTAAGAGGAGAAGATGGCAAGTATAGACTCCTCCTCTAGGAAGTTTGACTGGCAGGAAAGCAAGAGGGAGGGAAGACCAAAGGCGTATGTGAGACTAAGAGGCATTTTGTTGATTTTCAGGGGAGGGACTTGGATGACATAGATTTGGAAATGTGGATACAATTTTTTAAAACTTGATAACATTTGCTGTTTTGCTGCTATAAGAGAAAAATCGGAATAATTGGTAGCAAAAATAATAAAAAGTAACTTGGCAGATTAGATGGTGCCAAGGACTTTGCTTATAGTCACAAATTGTGCAGTAATAAAATAGAATGTTTAATACTCTCTGTTTTGGAATTCCTCATTTGTACTAGATAAGTATTTATGCATGCTTTCTGACTTATGCCTAACTATAATGTTTCTTTTTCTTCATTTGAGCCAAATTAAAATTCAGAGTGGAGTTCACGTGTAAAACCAATAGTTATTTTGATTTTCATTGTCTGTAATACTTGATATTTTAATGGATTTATTTTCTATTTGTTTTTATAATTTATAGTGCAAAAGATGGGATATTCCGCCGTTACCGTGGCCCAGGAATCTACGAAGACCTGCAGAACTATATCTTAGAGAAGAAGTGGCGATCAGTTGAGCCTCTGACTGGCTGGAAATCCCCGGCTTCTCTAACGTAACTTGTTTTTTAATGACATGGTGTTTTTAATAGAACAGAAGGTCTCAAATTAACAACCCATAGACCTTGACAGTCTACATTTTTCTTCATATTCACTTCTGGTTACCCAGACTACACACGCCCATGCTTGGCCCATGTTGTGTTTCTGGTTTTGTGACCCACATATGTTTCAGCTGGTTGTTAGGATACTGGGAATTAAGTACTCAGATTCAGGTGGGTTACAGAAATCCTCTCTAACTTTTGCACCATGTCACTTGTTTTCTCTTTACAAAATATGGTATTGTACACCATTTACCATCCTTCCTTCCTTATAAATTATTCATAAGATAGAGGAGCAACTGTTTCTTGAATTATAGTTCATGAAGGAATTGCTCATGTATCTGTGTGGAAAATAAGACTGACGGTGTCTTTGACTACTTAGCAGAATACTGCTGGGGTAACTTTTGGCCATAATGGCAAACTGTATAATGCTTGGTGAGACAGATAAGGCCAAGCCATAATAACTTTTTCACAGTTTTAATTTTGAATGAACTGTCATATTTGTTACTAATTTTATATTAGTATATATAAGTGTAAGGACTATCCCTGCTGAAATAGGGTCAAATCATGCCATATTTCAGGAATAAGTAATCTGGTAGCATTTATAGGAAATACATGGCTTATTCTAAAAGCAGCTCACCTCTGGCATTTCATTCTGCAAATATGTGAGCACTGATTTTATGCAGATACTGTTCCAAGTGCTAGATGTTCAGCAGTGAACAAGACAGATGTGACCCCTCTGCTCTCCTCAGGTGACTTAAAGTAAGACAGATTAAGAAAAAAACTAGGGATGTAAAGAATCATAGTCTAGATAAGGACTGTTTAGAAAAAAACAAAAAACCTTTACTAAGTCAGGGACTAACTGTGGGAGCGTGGCCCTGCACTAGATGGGAGCTAGGAGAGGTCGTTCTGAGGGGAGGACTGCAAGTGAGATCTAAAGACAGCATGGCCCAGCCAGGTGACGAGCAGGGGAGGAACGTTCACAGGAACGGGTATAGCATCCGCACAGGCCCCAAATCGGAAAGAGCTTGGTGTGTTGAGGAGCAGAAAGGTGGCCAGTGAAAGGGAGGGAGAGTAGTGTAAACTGAGAAAGCGAGGAGGGCAGGAAGCAGATCACGCAGGCCTGTGGCCAGTGAGGAGCTGGGATGTCAGCAGCGCACGCGGTGAGCAGAGAGTGGGGAAGGCCGCGTGGAGAGGTGAGACAGGTAGAAGGCTGTCTCAGAGTCTAGCCCACGGATGGTGGCAGTGCAGATCAGGGTGGTGGCAGTGGGGATGGAGAGAATGGGTGGATCTAAAATATGTTTTAAACATCTGCCCCACGTGCTGGAAGCCAGCTCGCGCCGGTGGCAGCACGCCTGCCACTCCACGTCCCACCGCGCCGGGCCCCTGCGGGCGTCATCGTGAGACAAGCTTGCCAAAATGGCCGCAGCCAGTTAAGGAGACTTTGAGGGAAATTTTGAGTCACTGGACCTTGCAGACCTTGCTAAAAAGCAGCCATGGTGGCGCAAGGTGTTTGGGTAGGAATCTGGGCCTTCAGCCGAGAAGTATAGCGTGGCAACCCAGCTGTTAATTGGAGGTGTCACTGGATGGTGTACGGGTTTCATATTCCAGAAGGTTGGAAAGTGGGCTGGAAAAGGGACTGATCCACAGGATTTTTGAGACTTTATGAGTTCTGAGAATGTAGAAAACTTGGAATTAATTCTTAAACTTGCAGGTGATCCTTTGAAAAATGTATGTTTTTCAGACCTTCCTTTTAAAATGTTTGCCTTTTAACTTACCTTGGGAATGATGTATTGAATTTGGAAATTGTAGCTACCAGTGGATGTGTGGCATTTTTAGGAATTCATCCATCTGCATTTTTCTCCTTATTATATTCTGGTAGTATTTTAAGGCAACATGTTATTTTGCTTGTTACATGTATGAATCATACACAAATCATAATGGTATGAGCCACTTTGTTCTATATTTTTGTACAAGAACTCAATTTTTTTTTCACTTTTTATTATGGAAACTTTCAAACATACATAAAAATACAGAAAATAGTACAATAAGCCCCATGTACCCTTTACCCACCTATAATGATCATCAAATTATAGCTTTTTTTAATCAATTGTTTTGAAACAAATACCAAATGTGTCATTTTATTATATTTTTGTATGTGTCTGTTAAAGGTAAGAACTCTTTTTAAAAATCATAAATACAATACCCTATTATTATACCCATCTGACCCCACCCAGACCAATGGAATGGGGGCTGCAAAACCTAACTGAAGTGCCTTGTGCCCCTTTGGGCTGCAGGTAGTGGGAGTGGCCTCTCTAGTTGGGTGGGGGTGGCCTTTCTCCCCCTGTGATTATTGGTGATGACAAAAATTAGCAGGTTGCTCTAAGCTGCTTTGGGTGGGTTATAATAGATAATAGACTGAAATGAGATTCTGACTTCCTCCTGAGGGACATGGTTGAGGTCAGTATTGCAGGTTGGCCTCATCCTGTTGCAGTGAGAATGGCCTTGAGTTTTGCCTGCTGAGCGGGGCCACCACTGGTGGCCGTGCAGAGTGGGTGCTGAGGTTGAACAGTGGTGGTGCTGTGGTGCACATCACTGGTGGCATTTAGGAGAGCCCCCTCAGGCACTCAGGGGAGCCTCTAAATGGAGACCCTGTTGCCAGCAGCTTTGCCTCAGGTGGTGAAGTGAGAGAGATCTCCCCCCAAAGAGCAGCTGTCACCCCTTCATGCAAAACTGAGATACCAGGACCAGGCAACTGCACCCACAGGTGCTCTGTTTCCTTGTGATTGGCAAGGCCTCTTTAATGAGGCATGCATTTTTCTCCAGTACCCAGAATCCAGTAATGTGCTGGGCCTCCTTAGTGATGGGGGCTGAAGACACAGCAGCTTTTCTTTGACTGACAGAGGGATTAAGCGTTCTCAGTCATCACTTTGACCGTGTTCGGGTTACAGCTCCCCTTGCTCGGAACTTCCCTACCTGTAGTTTGGCCTGGCCTGGAGAACCTCTGACAGCTGGTGGCCGGAGTGCCTGTGAGGCGTTTCTCTCTCTTCACTCCTCACCCCAGAGCTCCTTCTGTCCCCTCCTGGCATCCCTGCCACTCTGGGCCACCCTTTTACCCAGACTCCCTCCTTGTGATGGACCAGGTAAGATGGGAGCTGTAGTGCAGAGGAGAGGGAGAGGGATCCAGTGGCACTTTCACTTTCCGGCTGCTGCCCGCTCAGGGCCAACAAATAGATTCTCATGTCTTCAGTCTCACTAAGGCTCTGTATCCTCATTGTTGACACGGTTTGAGCTTGAGCAGTCCCATTGTCATGAGCATCACTGTCATTGTTATAACATACAAAGACTTTCCTCCTGCTGCCCACCTGGGCCACTTGTCTGCTCCCGCCTCCCACCACTCAGCCTCAGGGACATTCATCAGTAGGCCGGGGGCCGGGGGTGGGGGTGGGGGAAGGAGGAGCTTGACTGTCACACCTGGCCTGCCGGCTGGGTGAGAGCCCTCCTTACAGGACCTGGCAGGACACAGGACATGATTAAAAGGTGAATCTTACATAATTCTAGCTAACATACCCTTGGGTTGGGTGCTTGTGGTTTTGAAGTGTGTAACTGTTGTGAAGATGTTCTCTCCATCATCCTTTTGTGTGACTTTTGCCAGAAAGATGGACATGACTGATGGTTGGGCTCTTATTTGAAACTTTTACTTTTGTGTAGTTTGGGAAATGCAGTAAATTTCTGGTTGAAAAAAATGGCTTAGGGATAGATTTGAAATATCTGAGTATCATTAGTATTTCATGCTGATGTCAGTTTCTTCTCTGAGGGAAACTTACTTGAGGCCACTTTTGGACCCCGTAGGCAAAATTAGGCTGCTGCCGTCTCTGCTCCCTCCACCGAATTATCAGCTTCATTTCTTTGTCGTGGATTCCAGGTCTGGGCCCTTCTTAATCACTTATACAATATTAGTGTGATCTCTTTGAGAATTGGACAGAAAACATGCCTTATTCTGGACTCGATTTCCCAAAAATCATGCAGTGTGGCTTAACGTCTGTGATGTTGGATTCTTCTTAAGGAATTATGAGTTTCAAGAGCACTAGTTTTCTAGCGAAAACTGACAGTGTTGCACTTTCTTCACATTTTCAGAGAACTGTAAAGCCAGCTTATTGACTCGCCAAAACTCTACCTTTCTGAATTTGAAGTGGTAAGAAATGCCATTGCTATGATTGAGAGCAGTGGTTCGCATCCTTGCTTGTCCAGGGGAATCACCTGTGGACTTTTGAAAACTACTGACACCTGGCTGCCACCCTAGAGACCCTGATTACACTGGTACTGGTGGGGCAGCCTCGTGTTCCTGAGGAGCAGCCAAAGTTGGGAACCACTGCAGACTTGGAAGCTGGTGCTAATAAAATTATAGTTCTGCTGTTAACAAGTGACTGCTGAACAGGCCTTTAAAGCCTTTTAAATTAAGTGCCGTACAACTTCAGATGCCTTCCGAATACCGAACATAAGTATAATATTACAGTTTATTAAATGTTATAGGAATCGTGTGGAGTGGATGCATGAAAGTAGCATGATGGCCGACCAGGGCCATTGTCATCAATAGATGTAAAACTCTTGGGCAGAAGATTGTGGGGTAATGGGTATTCGTATGGTGCCAACATATCACCCCGCAAATGACCTACCCATTACCAAGGGAAAACTGCATTTCCACTGGAGAGGTCTGTCTCAATCACTGGTTAACCAAGTGATTAAACTTAGCATCTCTCAGAGCCCACTTACAGCAGGCTTTTTAGTCTCTAAATGGAAGATGCGATCATAGTTCTCACTTTCGCAGCTCTTCCCTGAAGACTGAGATTCAGTGCTAATCTTGGCCCCTAATAAATAAAAAACACTTGGTAAATGTTAAGCTTCTTTGATGCCTCTTTTGTTTCCCTGTATGTCATAATAATAGCTAAGAAGAATAAGATTGAAATCAATGTCTGCTAATAGATGTTGAATTAAACTGAGACAGGACTGAGTTTAAAGATAGGAAGGAACAATTGTTTGAAGCTTTAGGAGCCCTAAAGAAAGGAGTATACCTGGAGAAAAAAAGTAAAGCAGTCTGAAACTTGAGTAGTTATTTTTATAACTGTGTAATAAAGCAAAGGAAAGCACTCTCTTTGATCATGTAGTGATTGCTAATGTGAATCCAACACCACTATCAATTGATACTTTTAAATGAAATTTAGATTTGTATATGATATAAATGTAGTTGTAAAATGTTTTAATAATTGTTTTACTATTAAAAATAAAATATGTTTTAAAGGTAGACTTTGCTCAGGTGAAGGAGAGGGAAGATTCATACACACACAGACACACACACACACGCATACACATACACATACACACACACACACAAAACTCCTTGGTTTCTGGTTTGAGAACTTGATGGTCTTGGCACCAGTTACTGATTTGAACAAGAGAAGATCAAGGGTTCAGTGTTGGACATGTAAAGTTTGAGATGCAGACTTCCTTGTAGAGCTGTCAAGTTGGATGCATGGAACTGGGTCTCCATGGAGAATTCAGGAACACAAATACAAGGCATATAGATGGTATTTAAAGTTTTAGAAGGAAGGGGATCACCTAGAGAGAGAGAAAAAGAAAAGTGCTTGGGCCTGAGCCACAAGACACTCCAAAGTTAAGAAGTTGGGTAGAGAAGGAGTCAGCAAAAGGAAATTGAAAATGAGTACCAGTGAGGCAGGAGGACAGGCGAGGGTACACAGTTTCCTAGAAGCCAAGTAAAAGGTGCTCAAGAAGGAGGGAATAGTCACTTGTGTCCCATGTTACCAAGGGGTTAAGGGAGATCAAGTCTGAGACAAAGACATTGAGTGAAGCAATGCGATGTCATTGTGGCCTTGACAAGGAGTGATAGTGCAGTAGTGGGGATGGAAGCCAGATTTGAATGGGTTAAAGGTACGGTGAGGAAGAAGCAGCAACAAGCGTAGGCTTCTCTTTGGAGAAGTTTGTGAAGCTAAGCTGGAGAGCCATCTGAGGTCCAATGATGCTCTTTTCAAAAGATGAGAGAGGGTAGAACATGTTTTCATGCAGATGAAAATGATCCAGCAGAGAGGGAGAAATTGCTGATGCAGGAAATGGGATGACAGGAAAAACCAAGTCATTAGCAAGACAGAAGGGATGGGGTCCAAGGCACGAGTGGAGGGTTTGGACTGTGTTCAGGCAGGTAGACTTTCTCTGTTGCAATAGGAGAAGGTGGATGCAGTTGTACACCAGGCTCAGATTTGCTGCTGGGAAGATAAGAGAGATCACATAATGGCTTCTGATTTCGCAGTGACAGACAAGGAGTGTTTGTTAGCTGAGAGTGCATGGGGAGGGGAAGGTGTGTAAAGTTTGAAGGGAGAGAAAAGGATATGAGCTATCATCTCAGGTAAGAGCCTAAAAGATTACAGTGGGACTGGGCCGTATTGAGTGCTCGCTGAGGTTTGTGACTGTGAGGGGAGATCGTGATTTTTCCCCAGAGACATTCAGCTGCTCAGGGTTAGGCATTTCGCCAGGCATGCACCGTGCAGGGAGAAAGGATCAGGGACTTGACCGTATTTACAGCAGAGTAATTCAGATGGTGACCATGGGGTCTAAGCTCTGTAAGGATGGAAATGAATCCAGGAGAGAGGACAATGTATTGCAAGAAGTGGAGGAGTAGTCCTTGTGACTTGAATCTTGTGTTTGTTTTTTTTAATACTATACATCACCAGTGGTTCTCCTTCTCTTTATTTTTTTAGGATGTCTGGAATGGCTGGTCTTTTTAGCATCTCTGGCAAGATATGGGTGAGTAAATATGCCCTTTATTATTATATTGGCAGAGGGGTTTTTTAAGAGTGAGAAGGTAGCTTCTAAATAATTGGAAAATAACACTTATAAATGGTTTTATAATTTCCGTTTTCTTTTTAAGCCACACAACTACTCTTACATGGGGTCACAGTGGAAATGTGTCTTTGTATCCTTCTAAGGACATAAATTGGACAGGGACCTGTAACTACTGTGTCAAAGTCATATTTTCTTAGATTGGTAATGAATCCTCTTAACAAAGCTGAAAGGGCTTATGTGGTTTCACTTCATCTTATTTTCCCATTGTTGTAATCTCCCTACAGATCAAAGATTTGTCAGGGATCAGCCAACTTGTGGGAGGGCCGGGCCGCCCTTTTTGGTAAATAAAGTTTTGTTGGAACACAGTCACATGCACTTATTACTTGTATTCTGTGACTGCTTTCACACTACAGTGGTAGAGATGAGTAGTTGTGATGGAGATCATATGGCCCACAAGCCTAAAATATTTATGATGTGGCCCTTTAAGGAAGAGAGCCCCTGATATGTGTGATTGTATCATTTCACTGAGTCCTTTCAGTGACTTAGAACTTATTTAGGTTAAAATGTTGAACTGTTACATAATCTTGAATGTATCACATAAGCTTTTGCTCCTCTTTACATGTAGGGTGAACTAATAAATCCTACCAGATTTGACAAAATTGCTGTGGAATTAAATATATATCCTTGAAGTATTTCAAAAGATCTTTAGAAGTGAGTCCCTCCCTATATTTGTCTGTTCTAAGCTATGATTATAGGTCATGCATCATATTTGGAACTTAATATTCAGGGAGCTCATGAAGACTCTCTGTTTTTCATGCATATTACTGTATGTTTAGGGAAATTTAAGAACAATTTTTTGTGTCCCAGTTTCTCAGTTGTATTACATTTCCTGCCTTGTGAGATACCTACTTTAGGGTTTTTTTGTTTGTTTTTTAAAACAGAGAGCAAATTGGTGACTTAGATTCAGTCTTTTTTGGTTAAAACTTGTTAACTGTTTTTTTTGACATTTGTATATCATATTAAACAATAACTAGCGTTTTTCCTCTTTTCAGATAGTTTGAGTTTCATATGGTTTTCTTCTGATATTTTCGTAATATTGGCAAGAAATTTATTCAAAGGTTGAGAATTACGAATTGCAAACCAGGAACTGAGAGTAAGGGATTCAGCCTATTGCAGTATTTTGACACTAAAGGTCAATGGAGTCATATATTCTGATAGCTATCTGAAAACCTTATAACCATATAATGTCTAATCCAAGAGGATAATTTAATAAGTGTGAGGAATCATCATCAAGATCTTAGCACAGAATCTATCATAACTGCAGGTCAAGAGATGAATTTGTTCTGAGGGTTAAGAAGAGCTTAGATGGAAGCTGATTGTGACCTTCACACACTGTTAAAGAGTAGTTTTATTTTCAAAGATAGTACCAGGGAAAATAAATGATTGCTCAGACCTCTTATAGCTTGGCTGATCAACAAGGAGTTGCAATTTTTCATCATGTCATGCAAATGATTACAATGTGTGGCATTTGGAGCACATCGAGGCCAGGAGTTGATGTTTTATCTTTGTAGGCACAGTGCACAGCCTTGGGCAGCATGGATGGATTCTGTGTGGATGCACTGGACTGCAGAGAAAAGGCCATTTGGAGAATAGAATATGATCCATCTCTGAATAACCAATTAAGATGTTCTTATTAGGATTGAGAAGTAAAGTATATATGATATTTATATATTTTATATATATGTGTATTTAGACTTTCCAGATATTTTTAAAAAGAACAAAAAATACAATTTTATAAGATAAACTATAGAATTTGACACACAGCAATTGCATTTTACCTTCTATTAGGTCATTTTGTCTAATATTAATACCATATTTTTTCTTTCTGGTTAATGCATACCTGGGATATTTTTTTCTACTTTCAACCTTTTTGTTGTTATGTTTTAAGTGAATCTTTTAAAAAGCATATAGCAAGAAGTAATTCTTTTCACTGATAAACTTAGTCCATTTATATTTATTGGGGTCACTAATACATTTGCCCTGATTGTAGATTGTGTGTGTATGTGTGGTGGGGGGCAGGGTGGGGATGTACATGACTAAAAGAATATAGATGGTAGGTTTGTAGGTTATTTTAGTCTCCTCATATGTGTACACATTACCTTAAATATCTATAATAGAAATCTGGTATTACCCTCTGTATCAGCATCTGGTTTCCCCAAGCCTCTTGACAAACTTTTGTAATTTCTTTTATTCTTAGAAACAAGTCCCCAGCCTTTCATCAACTCTCTGGGAAGGGCTCTCACCACCTGTGTTTTCAGAATTCAGCCCTTGTCCTCTTATTCAGAGGGTATGATCTCTGGCCTGGTGTGACCCAGTTCTTGGCTATGCATCAGTCTCTGATTCCCACTGCAACTTCTAGGTATAGTTTGCCTTGTCCTTACAGAACTACTGATACCTTACTGAGCCCGTTCTCCTAGCTGACCACCTGGCTGCTCAGTTAGCTTATTTAGCTGGTTCTTCTCCCGTGCCCAAGGTCCTCACATCAATGTTGAGTATGTAATTGTGGGGAACATAATCTGTTTTTAACTTAAGTCTAGATAATATAAAACTGTAGTGCAACTGTATTAACAGTGAACAGAAGAAACACAGCACTGGAACTAAAAGAGTGTAAAGACTCTGAGGAAGAAGGTAAAAACAGGGAAGAAAGAAAGACGCAGAGGGGCTAATGCCAGTGAGGCAAGGTTGTTGATGCCAATCCACAGTCTCTTTTACCATACTGAGATTTTTGTGGATGCATAGACAGATAGGAGTCAGTCTTTTCTCAGCAACAGTGTCCCGTGGATGGGTTGCTAGTTAGATGTAGATACTTCCATAGGGAAAATTGCATATTATTAAGTGGGGGAAGAGATAACAAAGCAGTTTGTGTAGTGTTTCGTTTATATGGAGTTTGTGTGTATATAGGAAAATGCCTTAGGGAGAAATTAATCAGATATCAACAATGGTTACCTCTGATATTGAAATAGTGGCTGATTTTTTTAAATCTCTTTTTCTGTATTTCTAAGTTTTCTCTAATGAAAAAGAGAAAACAAAAAGAAGAGCAATGTCTAGAAGATCAGAGCCTACTGAACTAGTGATTCCTTAAAGTCTTTGAGTTTCTTCCTTAGGACTGAAGCCAGCTTGCTGGGTCTGGCATCCTGGAGATAAAAACTGGTCCTCAGGATGCCAGGTCACCTGGTGATGACACCCACACAGCTGAGTTCTGATGAACTCAGGGATTTTGTTGGGTCTGAATTTGGCTTTCTTAACTCTGTATTGATCTCTCATATGTTCTTGCTTGAATAAACCCTTGAGGTGAGGAAGTTCCTTGAACAGTCTTATAAGCCAGGTCCTGTGAGTTCCCTGCTGTCACCTAGAATCCTAGGGATCCTTGATAGGTAATTTATACCACAGTGTAGGGCAAGAGTAGATAATCTGAAGGGTTCTTTCTGTCACCAAAATTCCAGTTGTCTTTCAAATCCAGTCATGATGGTATCCACTTATATATTTTAATTTTTAAATAAACTCATAGAAGTCATTGCCACTTTAGCTCTAATTCCTATCCTCATGTATAGTCTTGACATTCTGCCCACCTCACAGGATTCACTGAAGCCTGCAAGATGTACAAGAGAAGTTTCTCAAAGAGTAGACATCTTCTAGGTACAGAATTGATACTGATATTCTGTCTGTAGTAGCAATATAAAATGTCATTAAAATTTTAATCAACTTAAAAGTGACTCAACTTAATGAAAAATGTTAATAGTCTCAAAGATAGTACAGGCAGGGCTAATGCCATGAAAATGATGTGCAGAGATTGAACGTGGGAAGCACCGCTGTTAAGGCTGGTGCCACAGTCATGGTTCGGAATCCTGTGTCGAGAGCACATGTGTGCACAGGCTGCCCAGCCTTCATGTCTTCTCATCTCTTTTTACAGTTGGCTGCAGAGACTCGAGAGGTAGTGTCTTTCTTCCAGGAAATAAGTCACTGTTCTCCACCTGCTGTATGTTTCCCAACCCATTTGTTTTCCCTGCCATAGACAGTTGTTCTGTGCTTAGCATAGAACCTGGTACCTATCATGTACTTGAGAACTGTTTTTTGTTACTTATATTCATTAATCATTGTTGTCATCATTATTTTACTTTTTCCGCTGATTAGACAACAAGGAATACTTTATCTTTTTTCACTTATTTTTTAACCACGGTTGGTAGGATTGAAATAGGGTTTTATGACAGTTGTACAATGTGCACTTTTGTTAACTAGGTTTAGCATTTGAATGTATTTAAGCATGACTTTATTTGTTGAACTTGTGCTGCTGACTGAGCTAATATAGGATGTAAGTTAATACCTCTCCTCAGTGTTACTGTTGTTCTGAAAAGATGCAGGCATATGGCAAATTTTAGTTCCAGTAAGGTGTGCTACAGTCTTGGGAGGACACTCTGTGTGATGGAGAAGATTGAATGCTTTATAAATGTCTCATGATGAGAATTAAAGGCCATGAATGTTTAGACTGGAGAACAACCAGAGTGAATTTTAAAACTCTAAAACATCCCCCTGTGTTTTAGATGGTGGTGTCTCTTCTCTTACTGTTTTTGGATTTTTTGTTCTTTGTAAAAATATCTGGAACCATATTACAGTGAGATGGTGCCCATCCACAAGTCATCTCCCCTCGAGCCTACAAGAGGCTGCAGATTTGTGTCTTGTTGGAGGTGTTGAGAGGGTAGAACATAGAAGGGGAAGTGAGCCGTTGGCGATCACTGGAGAAGGCTTTCTGAGCTACTCCCACACAGGGAGGATATGGATATTTTGAGGGTTCTAATCTGTGTCTGAAAGGGGTTTAAGGATCGTCCCCAAACTCCTCAGGGTATATCCTGTGATGCAGATGGGATTTAAATTCAAAAGGCTCTCTGTCCTTTGGGGCCAGCCCAGCTCTGAATGAGACTGTGCAACGCTGGGCTGGATGGGTTAAATCCCTTGGGCGGGATTTAACCTGACCTGCAGTAGTACAGATCCCAGAGGGCGTGCTGGCCTCCCTGGGGAGAGGAGGCTCCACCTCTGACCCCTGGACGCCTTGGCCTGGCTCCATTCCTTAAATCCATCTGACCACTGGTTGGAATGTTCTTCTCGTTTATTCTTCATTTAGTTCTCTCATTCAAATGTATGTAGCCAAAATGTATGTAGCCAAAAATTAGCTCTAATTCAGTTACCTATTGCAAAAGTATAAGGTATTGGGCCCAGCAGGTGACATTTTCGTGCATAAGTAAACAACAGGATGCTTCCTTGTAATGAGCACATATAATATTGAACTAGGTCAGTATTTTCCACAAGTGAAAACTGTTACTTTGCCTGGCAACGAAAGGAAACACAGAAATCTAAAATTGAACTAGATCAGTTTTAATCAGTTATTACTTGGAAGCATATATACAGCAAAACTTCAAGTGCCTAGTACCAGGAACCCTAATACTCTTAAAGGCACTCTGCAACCATCGTGGACTCAGACACAGTAAACAGGTAAAGATTTGTGGCTGCAGTTGTGAGAACACCACTTGATTAATGAGGCTTTTAGTAATAATCACCTAAAAAGACCACAAGATGGCAGAGTTTCTCTAAGAAGCTCAAATAAACCCTTTAAAGAGTAAGTTGATACCAGAAAATTGAAGTGGAACCTATTATAATAAGAGGATGTTTTTGAAAGCACTAAGACTGTGGCTCAGAACACAGTGATTCAAAGGCTCACAATTTACTGAATCCTAGAAAATAACTTAGAAAATTTCTTGAGGGTTTCTTAAATCATTTATTTTGCAAAAGGGCACAAGACAGTGTCCAGAAGGACTTATAACTGGATGCTGTTATTCATTCCAACTATATGGACAGATATTACTTATGAAGCAAGTGCCAGAATTCATACATCCATGGGTCAGCACAAAGGAATACTGGCTTTCCATGTCTTCTAATTCTTTGGCACATTTCACAGTTTAATCTTGGTGATGACATTGAATAATCAAGAAAAGCATAAATAAACTATGTTCAATATACAAAATTTTCTAAAGTAGAGAACTGTGCAATGCATCTTAAAACTTCCATTGAACAGAGTTTGAATGAAACAACATTTTGTATCCCAAATACCTCTTTCGCCTACTTGGGCTGCAGAATACTAGATTATTCTTAATAAATAATTGCCCTGGCTGAAGACAGTGACGACCAGTGCCATCAACAGAGGACAGATGACGGTTTTTCAAATCAAGAGTTGTTTGCGTTTCTTATGAATAGTTTAAGGATTTGCTAGTATCTTTTCCTTATTCAATAAATATTTATTGAACACTGATTATGTGTATTGAAAAACTTGATGAGTCTTTAGATATATCTCTACTGCTGGGTAAAAAATTGGAGAGAAGAGATCTCAGATTATTCTAGATCAGTTAACAAGCTTTTTTGTTTATTATTCTGAATTAAGCCAGAATAAAATATATTATTTAATTGTATTGACAGTTATAAACTGAGAAGCCAATGGGAGATAAGTCGACTAACTTAGGTTTTGAGAAATATTAAATTAAAATAGAATCTTGGCCTCACTTTCATCAACCTTATCAGTTCTAGGCAAGTCATTTAGTCATTATATCTGCTTGCTGGTGGCATTTAGCTTGAAGCCATTTCATCCTGTGCCCAGTAATTTTATAGATAAAACTATCTATAGACATAACAAAATCATGAAACTATTGGTTTTTTAGTGAATGTTTTTGAAGCTGTAAGAGCCTAAAATAGATGATCACAAAGCCATCATGAGGCAGCATGGCTCTTGCAAGTCCACATATAAATGTGCTTTGACTCCAGACTAGCAGGTTCATATCTGTAATTCCTGTATGATTTAGCATGTAAATAATTTCTAGCTAAGATTGTATCTCCTCACTTATTTTTTAGTGTTTGGCATCAAATAGAGTCCCAGGGGACAGTAAACAAGAAGGGATGTGCACTCTATTCGAAGACTGATGAAATCTTATTTGTTCATAATGAATTAACTGGAAAATTTCTTCTATTATTACATTCAGGTTTTACGGTGATTAGGAAAGTTGTTAAGGATGGGTGAGGGTAGAGCAATAAGAGTCTGATTAGAAAAAGGAAGCACGGAGACATTTTAAATGGTTGATGTTCCGTAAGTAGTAATTTAGCTCTACTTAAAAATTGGTAAAGACCCAAGAAGTTTAATTTTTTATGGATGCCATATTATGAGTAAAAATTAAGGTTATAAATTATTAGGGCAGAGCGACCAAAAAAAATCTCAGGATGGAAGAAGGGACTAGATAACCAATTCTACCAGAGTTCTATTTGATCATGAACTTCAAGGAAGTATAACTCTTACTAGATATGACCTTGATTATTACTCTCAGATTCTCAATGTTGTAAAATTTGACTTGTTCTTGAAGAATCATATAGATGCATAAACCACTGGACGACCTTTGTGGGAGCTCATATAAGTAGAAACAATTTGCAGACTTGAGTTATAGGTAAAGAGGGAGATTCAAACATTCTTAGTCCTCATTATAAATATATTTCTTTTTACTTTTTTCTTCTGATTACAGCATCTTCACAACTATTTCACAGTGACCCTTGGAGTTCCTGCTTGGTGTTCTTATGTCTTTTTCATCATAGCCACCTTGATTTTTGGCCTTTTCATGGGTCTGGTAAGAGATACTGCCAATCTTTTTCTTGTCTTTAAAGCCAGTTGGTTTCATGCAAAACTGGAAAGCAGCCAAGAAAGAAAAAGCTCATAAACAAACATCATTTTGTGTGTAATCTAAGCAGTTAAATAACATTTGCTTGTTTGATACTGCTTTCAATGGAAATTTGAGAAATACTGGAAAATTCATTAAATTATTATTGCCTAATCCTCTCCCTTAAATATTCTGAAGTCATGTGCTACCCAAAATATAGGCAGTGATGAAGAAAGAAATAGAGACTTACTTGAATTCATAGTCAGTTTCCAAGACAACTGAGTCAGCTGTGAATTCACAAATTGCCTACTTGATTAGAACACTGTGGTGATAAGGCCAAAGCTGTGAATTTGTTCCTTGGGTGAACAAGATGATTTTTCCTGTTCGTATATGCAAATTGAACCTCTAAACTCACCAGCTGCTTATACATACACTGCAGTTTTCCCAAGGTGAAGTGTGTAAGATAATGTGGATAAAAAACACAGTCATTATTATGTGAAAAAATAAGATGCAAACCACATCACTATGTCTTCTTTGGATATGAAAATTACTATCCATTAGGTATGTGTGTATTTTCTCCCTAGAGTTTTAGGTAAGTGTTGGAATAATACATTTATTTACTTAACTATATAGGCAACTATAAATGTTTGGGCATGTTTTACTCTTGGTTGTATATATTTTTGAAATCTTTCTCTTTACCTACACTTGATCAGTTTGAGTTTTAAAGTCTAAGAAGTTTGTAAAAGTTACTATACTATATACTAATCACATAGCCCTTAAACACTGTATGATAGGAATAATTGATGATCACTAAAAATTTGTATAAAAAGGACAGCCCTTTAGGTAAGATTGTCTTAACGTCTGTCCTTACATTTTGTAATGTATTTCAGCTCTTTTGCAAGGTCTTTTAAAAAATAAGCTTAAAATGTTAGCAGTCGCCTTTATAGCAAGTCACAACTTGGTACTACAAAGTCATATTCCAAGGAGCCAAGGAAGCTCGATTTTATTTTGCTATGAACATGCTTACTTCATATTATGGTTTATATTTGTCATTTGATTGCTGATGTTAACTTCATGGGTGAGGATAGAACTTAGATATGTCATTCATTAGGTCCTAGGTATGTTCCATTCTGCCGCATTAATCTTACTGCTAATTAACATTTCCCTAATGCTCTGGCCTAAAATGATTTGACTTTGGATATAACTTTGACTTTGGATATAACTTTGACTTTGGATATAAATGTGCTTCTCCCATCTACCGTCTACTCTGGAGCTGCATGAGTGTGAGGCTTCTGTAAGGGGAACAGTATGCGATCCTGGGCGATTCTGAGATGGAGTTATGGAGAATGTAGTTTGAGTGTGGGCCTATTGGAAGATCATTGAAAACTCTTCTCACATAAAGAGTTTTAGAATTTTACTTTTGAGGTTGACCTTAAGTCCAAGAAGTCAGGCCTGCCTAAGCCCTAAGTTATTTGGAAACTTAGAGTCAAATAATCAGTGTAGGAAGGTTATTAGAGGCTTGACCTGAAGAAAGAAGAGAGTTGATTCTAGACTATTCAAGTGACTAAGTGACAGAGATTACTGTTCCTTCATAAGAAGTTGGGAAGAGAACGTTATTTAAGGAAATAATAATTTCAAAGCAGTAATAGACTCATACGTTTTCTGTTAATACATTTCCATAAAATAGCAAACACATGTCTCTGCTCAAAATGCCTTTTCTACAACTGTAACGTGTTAAAAGAAACACAACAGCTAGAATTTTTGCCTTCAATGAGGTCTCCAGGTGAGCAGTTCATTGCTCTGTGTCACCTTTGCCATTAACTGGGGGCTGAAAGCAAGGCCCAGTGTGCAGTTATGTGAAACTTGGTCTTGGTGACCTTGGAGGGTCTCCTTCCCTCTCTGAGTCTTTATGGAGTTTAACTTATGCAGTGGCCAGGAGGGGCAGGATGTTTTCCATAGCGAAGTGATTTCCTGATCAAGTCATTGTTTCCCATAAGCCTGACTATTACATTTCCTGTTTTTCCTTAATTTTAAAAGATGGGAAGTCAAAACAAGGCTGCTAGTTTGATTTTTGTTTGCTGTCTTGATGGAGCCTAGTAATGGTTGAAATATTTTACTAAATGTTATTTTTCTCATGTAAACAAAGGGCTCAGTTTTAGAAATCAAGTATATATTTTGCATTTTAAACCAATATGGGAAAGATCCTTAAGTGCATAGTCTGTGTATCAAATCACTCAGGCCGCATCATTTTCTGACATCAGCAACTCTCCTTTGAAGGATGGAAGATAGCAAAGCTGTAGACAGGCAGAAAAGCAATGGAAAACACAGGTAGCAATCTTCTGCCTCTATTATCTGGTCTCCATTTCGGTTGGTATGTATAGACAGTGTCTGGATTTTGCAGCTTGGGTGGACTATTTTTCTACATGCTGCTGACCAGTTCCTAGTGGAAGAAAGTTTCATCTTTCCTGTGAAAGATGGCAAATCCGTCTACTCTCCTCTTTTAGATGCCTGGCTGTCTGCTAAGCTGAAACCTGAAAATCTAACCATGGAAGGGAAGATGAAGATGAGGACACCAATCCTTATATAGACCCTGTTTTTAAACAGTGCCATTCTTTGTGGCTCAGAAAGTGACTCATCCCAAGACAGTGGTTCTTGAGACTGGAAAATAGATCCTGAACTGATAGAATGAGAGGGTTTTCCTCCCAATTTCTGGGAAGGAAGACAGTATAATGGAATTATGTACTCTTAGAGACATAAAACAGCCCTTAGTGATAGACTAGTCCCAAGCCTGTCCTTTCAAGAGAAAGTGCAAGTGAGAGAACAGTTAAGTGACTTGCCCAGGGTCACACAGCTGACAAGGTTGAGGCTGGTGTCCCGTAAGTCTTTGCTAGGCCCCCTTACCTAGCACTCTAGATGGCCCAGGTATCTCGCAGGTGGGACTTACTCCCTCCCAGGCTTTGTTGTAAATGCCAATTATTTGTCACTGGCAGCTGTTTCTTCTTTCCCTTGCAATGTGTAAGGACCAAAAATTTCCCCTCCAGTTGGTATTAAGAAAGCCAAAAGGAAAAAAAAAAGTCACAAAGAACATTATGTCCAGTGAATAGCTACTATAAGCAAGTGACTGTCATATTAGAAATAGGTTTTCAACCTCAGTCTTTTCAGATGGAAATGTTTTCCTCTTTGCTGTTCAAATCAATTTGATGGCTTGGAGCTTGTTCCTTCCCAAGGAGGAACACTGCCCAGCACATGGGTCTCCTCAGCCTGGCATTTAGGCCTTTCTCTGAATCCAAGAGCCCCTGTGGTCCAGTTTGGTGTCGCTTACAAGAGCCAGATAGCTGCTGCTGCCCATCTGCTCCTGACCATGCCCAGGACCCTAAATGCCACCTTTCAAGTGGTCATTCTAGAGGCTTCCTCACCCCCATAACTGGTTGTAATCTCTGTATCTCTTAAGTATCTATCAAAGAGCTTTCTTCATTTTTAATGAGACTGCTGTTCCATATTGCTTTATAATTAAACTGCCATTTTTTTTCTCTTTTTGAACCCTTCCCCTCAGAAGTTAACATGGTATCTTGAACCTAATGAGCCAAATATTAAGTAAAGTAATAAATGAATATACAGATGGTAATAATCAAAGTGAGGTTCTCATCTGATGTTTATAAAATTGAATCAAAAGGATGATGACTTTGGGTTTTTAAAATTTTAGAGCCCCTTAAAAACACACATTTATGAAGTACTATTCCTATTTTAAAGACTGGGCAGTTGTTCAAAGTGCAGGTGAGCTCCAGGAGTTCGCTAGGTACAAGAGGAACTGTGGAGCCCTTCTCAGTGGGCAGCTTCCTCCTGTGCTGGCTTCTCTGTGTTGTGCATTGTGTAGGGGAGGACATGGGGAGGGCGTAGAGAGCGAGGGGCTTCCGCTGACTTGGCCCCGATTCACACGTCGTCCTGTCAGTTTCCTCACCACGGCCCACGCCACCCAGGCCTGGAACATGGACTAGAATGAACCTGCCTCTTAGGAGCTTGTGGTTCATCAAGGGAAACAGCATGTTTATAGTAAGTAGCAAGTGACTCAATGCTGCATTCAAGGTCAGAGGTGTGAAGCCAGTCAATCACTGTTTAAAATGGGATTTAGTTCACAGCACTGAAGTGTTTTCTCACAGTTTGTCCCTGTAGTCATTTCTTATAGGACTCTTAAGAATTCTACACCCTGAAGTATTCTTCCACGCAATCGGGGTTACCCACTGGTGAAGGACAACCCATGTACAGACTAGATTTATTTGTCAGAATATGTTTTCTTCTTTAAAGATCACTTTAGACTTGGCTGATAGTGTCTGTTTGCTTACACTTGCTTGATTCATCTATTTTTAGTGGGCTGTGTGTATACATTTGACTTTGTGACCCCTGTTCTAGAGTTAATAGTGTTTTCCTACGTTATATCACATTTGAAAAATAGAAAATTCTTAATTATACCCTTGTCTTTTTTTGAGGACTTTTGACCAATTGCTATGTATTGATATTTGTCTATGAATGTCTGGTTATAGAAGCAGGACCTAACTTTGAGGTTGTTCGGTAACAAATGTCCTCTCCACTCACTGTGAAATCACATTTTTCCCTCCAGGTCTTGGTGGTCATATCAGAATGTTTCTATCTGCCACTTCCAAGGCATTTATCTGAAGGTTCTGGTAAGCATGACAGATTCATGAGATAGAGTATTTTTGGAATTCTGTGGTGTGCCCTTTCATGCTCATATAGATAGTGGATTTTTCCCCTGATTTGCTAGGTGACCAAACCATCACCATTACCAAATTCCTTTGAAATATGTTCTCTAGATAGATTTGAGCAAAAAATTTTTTTTTCTCCTCTCTTAAATTAAGGAACATTTCATTTTGGCAATTGCTTTTTCCCTTGAATTGTTTGCCCTTCATTAATCAGTTGACATCTTTTCCTTCATTGAAACTGGAATGAGCAGGGAGGGAGGGGAACTGACACTTACTGAGTGTCTACTGTGTGCCACCAGTAACTGTCCTGAGTCCTTTAAAAGCCATCTCCCCAAATCCTTTCACTATTTCACACTGTTCCTGGGACCAAATACCCCTGGATTTCCATGCTTTTATTCCTACTGTTTGCATGAAGACTCTTTTTATTTTGGCTGTGTGGTGAGGCATGTGGGTTCTTAGTTCCCCGACCAGAGATTGAAGCCGTGTCCCCTGGAGTGGAAGCGCAGAGTCTTAACCACCGGACTGCCAGGGAAGTCCCCATGAAGACTCTTACGAGATTTCATAATTGTTGAATTTTATGTGGGAGTTCAACTAAACAAGCTTATATTTCTTTTTAGTTCTTGACGTTTTTAAGGCTTTGAGACTTCCATATATAATTATAAAATATGTTCCTTTGAATTCTTAAAAGTAACAGAATCCCATTTTAAAACAACTTAGGGGAAAAAAGAAAATTTTATTAGCTCACAAAACTGAAAAATCCAGGGATGTTCTGGCTTCATGCACAGCCCAAGGGATGATAGGTTTCTATTTCCATGAAGCTGATTCAGTAGCTTTCAACAGCCCCAACTCACATTTTATCAGCTTAGCAGTCCCTGTAGAAAGAGAGAAAGCTTTTGCTCCTGACTCTGGCCAAAAACTCCTGGAAAGTACTCTGATTGGCTTGGCTTAAGTCACAGTTCTGAACCAATCACCATGACCAGTGAGTGGGTCACTGCACATTCTACAAGGTATAAAATACAGAGCACAAAGGAACCTTTGCCCTCCATGCCCCTGGGCTCTGCCAAAGTCAACATGGTTAGTGAAGTCTCCGGAGAGAGGTGGAGAGGCCATGGGTAGGGCTAGGATGTCATCCAGAGATCTGTCCTGTGTGATAACATAGTTCCAAGATGGAGAAGACTGTCATATGCCCCATTGTTTCATTTCACAGCTAAATGTACTCAATTGCTGAATGACCTTTCTTTGATTGAAGTATAGTTGATGTGCAATGTTATATTAGTTTCAGGTATACAACAGAGAGATTTGATATTTTTATAGATTATACTCCATTTTAAGTTATTATAAAATATTGCTTATATCCCTATGCTATATATTACATCCTTGTGTCTTATTGATTTTGTACCTAGTAGCTTGTACCTCTTATCCCCTTCCCCTATCTTGCCCCTCCCTGTTGGTAACCACTAGTTTGTTCTCTGTATGAGTCTGTTTCTGTTTTGTTACATTCATTTGTTTTATTTTTTTAGATTCCACATACTAGTGAAAGCATACAGTATTTGTGAATGCCCATTGTTTATTCAGAGGATGTTCCCCTCTCTTCCCTCCACAGAGCAGAATCTTAGGTCAGAGGAGACTCATACAACTGAACAGTTGCAGGATGCAGAGGAAGAAAAGGATGATTCAAATGAAGAAGAAAACAAGGACAGCCTTGTAGATGACGAAGAAGAGAAAGAAGACCTTGGTTATGAGGAAGAAGCAGAGGAGGACGAGGAGGACAGCCCGGCTGCTGGCATGGACGAGAAGAGGAGTGATGCCCGGGACCAGGGGCCCCTGAGGGAGGTCCAGGAGAATGAAGGACCTGGTGGGACTGAAGACAATACCCCAGAGCAGCCCCGTCCAGCTGGCGCAGAGGCAGCGGAAGACACAGTGAGACAGCGCAGAAGTCAGAATGCCGACAAGGGACCGTCGGCCTGATGACAGTGTTTCCAAGGATACAGACCAAAAGAATATGTCAGCTTCCTTCTGGTCTGCAGTTTAAACCAAATCCTTATTTTTTTCTTGAATGAGCAAGCTTCTCTTAAAAAATGATCTCTAGCCATGTAGTCTTATGGCATTAAGTCTCATATATGTTAAGGAGAATCTTTCAGGCATAACAGTCAGGATACAGAAAAACAAACATGCTGTTAGGGTCTCTTTGGGACCTGTGATGAGAATAAATTCATTTCCTTGGGGCTCCAGAGTTTTGACCAGAGGAAGCAATCCCCAGCCATCATGAGCACTGTTCATGGGCAGTAGACAAGGCTGCAGGCCCCTAACATGAAAGCAGGGCGAATGAACGTCCTCAGGGTGTAGCTGATATCTTGCTTCCTCTTCTTGTATTGAATATTTATTTTTGTCAAACTGTAAGAAACATCAGGTACCATAGTACAAGGGTACTTTTTAGAGATAGAAATTGAGAGGGCCTTGGATATTATTGTAGAAAAGAGCTTGGAAATCTTCCTAACTCTCTAAATCTCCCTTCTTATGTTTTATTTCTTACCTTTAACATTTCCAACTTTCCCACCATGGGCCTGCAGGCTCCTCACACTCTTCACAATACGTCCTTAGTGAGAGGACTCAGACAGCAGTCTGCTTGACATCAGCCGCGTTTATTCCACCTTAAGGGTTTAGATAATCAAGAAGCACAGCCCATGAAGCCATGACTGCCAAGCATCTCAAATGAAATGTTGTAACCTTTGGAGATTCAAAAGGAAGTAGGGGTTTTACAAGAGAGATTTTTCTTGTTGTTTTTAGCCAAAATGTAGTCATTTTTTTTTTTTTTCAAAAAGTTCCTTTAGCAATATTCTTTTTGAAGCCAGAAGTCTCCGAAGTCTTGCCAGTACAAGGTAGTCTTATGAAGAAAACTTGAATACTGTGTTGTTTTGTTTCCATCTCAAGGGGTTCCCTGGCTCTTGAACCACTTTAATAATAACTGAAAAACCATTTCTGGTTTTCCTTCAGTGATGTGCTTTTGGTGAAAGAATTGATGAAAGTGTATATGTGGAAATGAAAGATTTGGTTTCGTTTCCTTCTTCCTTAATCTTGTAAAGAATTTTATCCCTGTAAATCTCTCAATACTCAACCTGCTAAAAGTACCCAGGGGGCCCAATGTCTTTTAAAAAATCCATCCATCTACCTGATTTGCGTCTTAGAATAAATTCATGATATTAGATTCCAAGCTTATGAAAGATGTCTAAAGTTGATCCTACACCCCTTTGGGTCCAGACAGAATAATAAGTAGTGCAGGTTTATGAAATTCAAAAAGCTTCTGTCATCTTTAAAAAGAAAAACGCAGTATATGCCTATCTGGCTGTTTCAATAACCCTTACATTGTACTGACTTTGAACTCGGGCTCACTAGAGGAGGGGGAGGTTCTGAAACTCTACCCTGGTGTGGCTGAAGGAATCTGTTGCAAGCCTCATACAAAGGGAGTTTTTATTCTGATGGAATCCAGTTTTCAGAGTTGGTTGTTTTTCATCTTCCCAACTCAGTGACCTGACAGTCTCATCCCCCAGTGCAGTGACATTCATTAAGAGTTGCCAGTAATTTTTTTTTTTTCAGACAGCAGCACAACCTCAAGTTTGAGGCTATCACAGAACTGACAGACTGGGAAAACCTTGATTTGTGCTCATTTCTTGCCCCTCCCACCATCTGGGGCTCTGATACCTCCTCACACAAAGCACCATGGTACTGAGGGAGGCAGCTCCATCTCCCTGATACCAGGAAGCCTTTCTGGATCAGAGCTGAGCTGGATCTGCCCTCCTGTCACTGCATTTTCTTTCTTTTCTAATCAGCTGAAACAAAGTTTTCAAAGATCATTGAGTTCAAGTTCAAGGGTATGGAAAAAGAAGGGTTTCATAGTTCGGCTTTTCTGTACAATACCTCCTCCCCCGCAATATTGAAATAATTTTTTTTTTTTTTAAGTGAAGTATTTCACTAAAGGGGAAGGAATGAAGAAGTAAAGTCTACTTTGGCTTTTTATAAATGTAAGGCCAATTCCCAGTTGGACTCCAAATAGTATCTGATTATTTAATGAGACAAATGTATTTTCTTTCTCAGCAATACTTAAAAAAAAAAATTGGAGGAAGAGGAATAAAACAGTTTGGAGAACCGGATCCATTAAAAGTTGAAGTATCTGGCTACGGGGACTGTTTTTCCTGTTTTGTTTTTGTTTTTTTTTAATATTCTGATGAAAGATGTATACATCTAATTTAATTTCTTTCTACTTCTAGCCTTTAGGTTCATTTTCAATACTTACTGAATATAAAATTAAAGGAAAAAAGTCAACCCCAAATAATTTAAAATTAGATTAACATTTCAATAGGATTGATGGATTTTTCCTGTAGATAATATATTTAATCCAGAAGTCAAGTGCATGGAAACATGATTTTGATTGAAAAAATAAAAAATAATCATGCCTCCCTATATTACAATATCATTTAGTTACAGAATAGTATTTTATATATATCAAAATTAGGTAAATTAAATAAAACTGTTCATTTGGGAATGGGGGTGCAGTGCTTTATGTGTGAGTAGTGGGAATGGGGTGCCTGTTCACTGATTAGAGGGAAAATCTGAAACTTCTAGCTACATTTTCCTTAGTTTCTTTCTTTTATTATTCATCTCTTGCCAAACCACCCCAACTTGCTTAAAGATCTCATGCTGAAGCAACATATAGGCAATCCCACTTCCTTTCCCTTTGAAATGTAAGCATGAATGGGGCAAGACCCTGCTCATTCAGCTCACAGGGCCTGGCACCACATGGGCACGCACCCCCAGCCTGATCTCGGGAGCACAATCCCTGTTAGCCACCGGCCTCTCTGACTACAAAAAGAAATCCAAAATTACTAACGTGACAAAAAGCAAACAAGCTTTGGTCAGGTTGATACTGACGGTGGAGAAAGCCAAATTTTGACTCTCTTATGGCCCAAATCCTTGTTGATAGCTATGGTGTCTCTCCAGGATTTGGTTATGTGTAATTTGAGTAGATGATAAAAGTGTCTTTTAAGGCAAGTACTTGGCATGTGACTTTTTATTACCAAGTCCTTTAAGAGTGGAGCCTGTTTTACAGAATGGGAAACATTAAAGACTCCAAAAAAGGGTAGAAATGATAGAATGTACCTGAGCTTTTAGCATAAAACCTTAAATTGGCATGAAGTGAGATAAAGAAGGGGAAGATCGGTGCTTTTGCTAATGTGTCTCAGTAGTTTCGATATGTCCTTCATCTCAGTGTTAAAGTGTTATTTCTGCCAGTATTCTAAATGTGTGGTTGACCCATTCTTTCAATATAATATTTTGGGAAGTATTCATGTAAATCTTTTGCACTAATAGAAAAGTTCCTTCTTGTTTAGTATCTGTTTACCTCAGTCCTACGTTCTGATCCCTCATAGCTTGTTTTGAAAACCAAACATGGAGTCATCAAATCTGATGAACCCAGATGGGTCAGTTTTTTGAGCATGTTTCCTGAACCAGGAGGTTTGGTTGAAAGGCCTTTGATAGTTTCAGACCAGGACTTGTGGCCTTCAGATGGCTTATTTTCAGTGAAGTTTCGTGTGAACTGTGACATATGTGACTCATACAACTTTAACATGTTTCTGATGTATTTTAATCATATTTGTTATTAAATAGCTTCTTCGTGCAAATGCAGCTTTTATACTAAAAATACTGTTTATTTGTATTGTAATACATTACAAATTCGTTATTTATATCCTTGTAATGGTCTTAATCTTTTAGCCTAGTGATACTTCATTATTTTTTTCTTCATCTCTGTATTTTTTGCTTCTGCAGCAACTGGAGTGGGAAATCAGGATATGAGTCTCAAGCAGGGCATTGCCTGAATTACAAATCACCTTATCACAGAATTGTATATCATCCTTGATGCTATTTGTTTTCATTTTATTGTAAATTTCCACTTGCATCGAAACCTAATGATGGTGATAACTAAGTAAAAACAAAACAGTGTATTGCTTTTCATGTAAGAATTTCACAAAAGTCATTTGCCTAGGCAGTGAAAAATATTACTTCCTTAAAAAATAATTTTCGTGTGTCCATCCTCCATCCTGTCTGTGCATTTTTCCTCTTTATTTCTCCCTCTTTTCCTTGACTTCATGAAACCTGAACCCTTGCCTTTAGCTGCTCTGGAAGGTTCACAAAACCAAGAATGAGTGCAGAGAAACAAGGCTTCCTCCTTGTCACAGTCGTCGTGTTTCCTATAGAAGCTCACTGCCCTGAGGTCTCCTCTGTCCTGAGGTCTGGAGGTGACCAGGGCTAGAGTGGATGGCAAGGGATGTTGCTAACCCTTCAAGACACTGTGAGTCCACCTGGTCTCCTAGGGCATTCAGAAGACTCTGACCTACACCTGACCCTTCCTATCAGTATAGCAGTGGAAAAGCACAAAGGACATGAAGCAATTCTTTTATTAAACACCCTCAGGGACTGAAATAATGGATATTGGATTTTTCACTTTTGAAAGATGGTGGGGGGGTGTAGTAAGAAAAAAATGGTTAAACTTCCATACCACCAAATCCTTCCCCACTGAGAAACTGGCTCAGAATGCTAATGGAAAAATATCCATTATGTGGTATCTCAGCCTACTTGAACTTGGTCATACATCTTGGGAACAAAACCTGCATCTTTTGAAGCCAACAACACTGAGGTGCAAAATGCAATCCCCCGCTTTGCTTTAATCTCGGAGGCTCTTTGGAACCTGTTCCACAATAATAGGACACATCTTTCTTAGGACATGTGATCCTCTTGAGACTGAGAACTGGATTAGTCTAGTCTAGGCTGTGTTAACAGACTCCTAAATCTCAGGGACTTTGAGAACGAGAAATTTATTATTGTTTCACTGAGTTTAGGCATCCCAGAGAGCAGAGGCCCTGCTTCATGCAAGTTTTTCTGGGACCCAGGTCAAAAGAGGCTCTGCTGTCTAACTTGTGGCTTCTGAGGTGACTGTGTTCATTTCACCCCGGTCACTGGGAAGTGGAGAGAGCACGAGGAGTGTTCCTGGGAGGTGTTATAGCTGGGCCGCATCACTTATGTTCACTGGGAGAGAGGTCACGCCTAACCTAAAGGGGGACTGGGCTGTGTGATCTTGCCGTGTCCTTAAGAAAAAGGGGGATTGAGAGCTAGCATCTCTGCCACAGTGACTTTATCTTACCTGCCTTTGTAACCTGAGTGCCTCACGAAGATTAGTCGTATGAATGCACATGTCGCAGGAGAGGGAAGAATACATACGGGCCCAGTGCTGGTTGTCTTCCTTCTGCACTTTCCTATAATTGGTCTTCAAGATACCAGAGTTTTCAAACTGTGAGTCGTGTGTTCTCATAGAGTTCGTGTTTTGTTTGGAAAGATGGACATTAATAAGTGCAATAAGAATGACGGGGGATATACATATACATATAGCTGATTCACTTTGCTGTACAGTCGAAAATAACATTGTAAAGGCAACTATACTCCAATAAAAATGTAAAAAAAGGAAAGAGTAATCTTAAAAAAAAAAGAAGAATGACAAATAGAAGAGTTAAGAGATGCTATGTGAGGTTGTAAGAGAGGAAGCTGATCTAGGCTGAGGGTTTGGATGGTACATGTGACCAGGAGGGCAGGATTAGGGGTTTCTGAGGCAGAGATGGATTTGGAACCCCTCTGATGCATGCAAGCAACCTTTAAGATGCACATATGGAAAAATAGGACTAATATTTATTTCAGTGGGAGGTTCTTTGCTGAGCATTCAGAGGGGGTTCTAGACCTCATTTTCCTTTTGTTTAAGGGAATGAGAGAGGAACAGTTATTAATCTTTGTATGAGCTTTTTCTACCATTTCAATGTCTTTGATATCTAATCAGTAATTTATAAACTCCATAAATCTCCCTAAATGGTTTCTAGTTAATAGACATCTGATTAATCATGTTAACCTTAAAAATTATACTTTGGAAAGGTTTATACCATCAGAATTCTTTGTGTTCTGTTGTCCCTGGTGGGGCATATAATTCCTAAAATTATAATTAGTTACTCTGTAGAGTCCATAGGATAGACCCAGACTCAAAGGGACAACCTGCCAGGTTTACAAAATTACAGAGCTGTCACTCTGTAGGATTGTCCCTCAATCGTTAGTTCTCTGTGCAATAAATTCTGAGCATGAGTCTCGATCTAATAAATAGCATTAGAAACCAGCAGGTTATGGGTTAACCATTGACTTTTAACTATTCCAACTAATAACAATATTGTACAGAGTATTCTAAGACTTTTCATACCCCTGACTCCTCCATAGATGGGAGCCAGCTGTGGGCAAAGCCATATGGTTATACTGTGGCATCAAGTCCTTTGACCCTCCTTCAGAGCCTTTATTCTACTGACTCTGGAAAAGTGTTACCTCCTAACAGAGCAAACTGCCCTATTAATTGGCATAAAATAGGGCGATTTTTTTCTTCTATGCTTTTAAACACATATAAATAGTATTGGCATTTGTTTTAAAAGTGCATGCCTGCTCTCGTGCTATAGCAGAAAGACAACCCCCTCACCCCCTCCATCCTGTGAGTACAACACAATCCTAGTGACAGGTTAAAGTAGTGGCCTCGAGAAACAGTTAAGCCCATGATTATTCCTGAGTTCTCCCATGAGGGAAACTGCCTCATTCATAATATGCAAACAAAATAGTGATTTAGGGACAAGCCCAAGTTAAGAAAGATTTTAGTGTACATTGTTCCTAAAAGGGTTAAATTTAAATTGTTGTCCTTTAGCAGGCTAATGATGTGAATCTCCAAGGAAGAGTAGAGTTTAGCATTTCTGAAACTTATTTGACAAGTGATATTGAGGGAACAGAGAATTTGAAAACTCTCCCACCACAAAAACTAGAAATGTTGGCTAAAATACAACTGACATATTTTAAAGGCAAAGCTAACTACAAAAGAAAGAAAAATTCACAGGGGCCAAAAATCATGAAGTAAATAAACATGACCTGGTACTGGGACTGCCCCAGTGGGAGTGATGGTGGTGGGGGTGATGGTCGTGGTGGAAGCTGCTGTCCTAGGTAACCAGAGGGTGTGTGTTTTTTTGACCACATAGTTACAGGGTGCAATGTCTTGACTATAGCAAGGTGGGAAGTTGGAATCAAAACTGCATAAAATTCCCAGCCACATCCTCAGTGAAATGAAATATCTGCTCACTAGCACGTGGGGAAAGCTCATCTGTCTTGGCCTGGTCTGTGTGTTGAAAACAGTAGTCTTCCCTGGGAAGTCATAACCACAGGCCTGACCTTTACAAACTGAAGTTTGAATTTACACAAGCTTCATAGTCTCAAAAGGCCCCAAATCAAGAAATTCTCATAAAAAGTGGGTCAGGAGGGTATACTAGCAAAAGTAGCACAAAACTAAGTACTATTGAAAACACCATCAACCTGGCATAAAGATTCCCATAGATAAAGCCCACTTAAGATGAATTCACAATTCAAAATTACAAAATACACAAGAAAACTATTCATCAGACAGCAGGATTAGATTTGCCCTAATCCTCGTGATAATAATATCAGATAAAAACTTCAAACTTTTAAAAATTATTAAAAAGATAGAAGGAATATAAAACACAAAGGAGGGCATTTTTTTCCCCTTAGAATAATGTTTTAGATTCATCCATGCTGCATGTATCAGCAGTTCGATCCTTTTTATTGGTGTGTAGACTTCATTGTATGAATATGCAACACATTGTTTATTTATTTTTCTGTTAATAGACATGCAGAGTATTTCTAGTTCTTGGCTGGTCCATGTTATCTTCTGAGTATGACACATTCCTGAACTACTTTACTAATAATCTGTGGTAGAAATATTGGAATGAATGTTAGAAATATATTCCCAAGGATTTCGCAAGATTTGTTCTTATGTCACCAAAAAGCAATGTATTTCACCCTTCCAGGGTGCAGATGCTTGAGAAAACAGATACTGGAGCAAATCTTCCTGGGGGTGAACCATTTGCCAGTGGTGTGAACTTGAGCAAGTTATCTAACTTCTCTGTGCCTCATCTTTACAGTGGGCATAGTAAGGGACTTCCACATCCATTAATGACATTCTAGACAATTCTAACCAACTCTCCTAATGAGGACAACTAAAAAAGCTGCTTTATATATATACATGTATATATATGTATATATATTGATATTTATGTATATAAATGTTAAAATGGTAATATATTATAAATTTTACATACACACACACATCTTGCTTAAGAGCATCAGAGTTTATAAGATAATGAAGGATTACCAGCTCAGGGGAGATGGAAAGGTCAGGAATGTGATCCTGGTGTTAGGGTCAGCTTTTCTACTGAGGGCACTTGCTATTTCTAGAAGTGGAGGTGGTGATTGTAGTGAAAGGCTGAGTGATGTTTTTGAGAACTTTGTCTCATTGAGGAGACAAGGATTGGCTAAGGATGGGATGGCCTGTGAAACCCCCTGGTTTGGATTAGATCTCCGAAAGGGCTCATGCTAGGAATGAGGATGAACCAGAAGTAGGCACAACCTTGGTCTATCCAGTTCCTGAAAGCAGGATGAGGTGATCCTGGAAGTAAATGCAGATGCTGGGAGGAAGAAGTTGGTAGTAACTGGGTTCTTGAGTGGTGGATTCTCTTACATTTTTCACTTTGCTATTAGGTAGGATTTCATGGTTTAAATAAATCCTGGGGCTAATATAGCCCTGTCTTTGTGGATTATTGAATTCAAAGGACCATAATCTAGCAATCAAAAGTAAATATTGATTTTCTTATATTCCTTTCCTTTTCTGCCTCCTTTAGTCCCCAAAGCGATCAACCCCCTTCCCCAAGCCAGCACTATTCCCTCCTTTTATTCTCTAATCTATTCCTGAAAAATTCTCTCTGGTGTCCCCAGTGTGAACATTCACCAGTCTCTCTCCACCTCCATTTTCCTCTCACCTACTACCTCTCCATTTTTACCCTTTCTGGAGAAAGACCCTTTCTCCACAGATCCTTTCTGATATAGATACCCTATCTCACCTCCTAAGTTTCTTTCACTGTACAATTAAGCCACAGAGCTCCAGGAAAGTAGTAAATACAAAAATGACATTGCCAGAATTCTCTTTGATTGGGAGGGGAGGTGGGGGAGAGGCCATGAATGCCCATATGTCAAAAGTAACTGCACCTATTACACTTTCCATCTGCTACCCCCCAAATTTTCTAGTTTATTCCAGGCAGATCGAAATCCCTGTCAGAGGTCTCTGTCAGGAGAAACTATCAGGCTCAGCAGCTTCTGCCAAAATTCACTATTGTCCTTTCCAGAAACTTTGGAAGCAGAGAATGGGAAAATTCACTAATGGAGTTTCTAGAAATATATCAGATTTAGTAAATAATACCCCTGCCTCCCCAGAGAATCTCAAGCCCTCTGCTCCAGTCCCTGTTCCTCAAATAAGGAAAGATGATTCATCTGAGAAGCCCCCTTGAGGTGGAGGCCACCACTAGACTCCCCTCTTCTCCAAGGCAGATGGGGACAGTGGCCACGCCCAGCCTTCTAGGTCCAACCACACAGGTCGAGGGTGAGCCCTGCATGGACTCACCCCTGCAGGTTTTTTTCAAATCTCCACTCATCATAGGAAAACCACCTGCACTGGAAGCAAATTAGAGCCCAACCTGCAAGAAGAGCTGTCTTTTGGGGTCCCTGATTGGGATTTGGGTCCTATTAATGACCCCCTGAGGAGACTTCAATAAGAGGGAATATCCCTGCTGTAATTTCCAGTTCCCTAGATGTGCTCAAGGCCTCTGACATGAACCCCATTAGGTGATGATCTTGAAGGCCATTAATATCCATTCTTTATCCTCCTCAGCCTAGGTCTACTTCACCAATAGTGAGAATTCATGAGGCTCTTGCTTCAGGATTAACATCCAGCAAATCGTGTCTCCCTCACCTAATTGCACCAACAAGTAGGTTTGACAAGCCTCATTCCATCACCCCTGGCAGATGGTCCACCTTGGGAATTCTTTCTGCCACTTACTTCTCATGGGCACGTCCTCTCAAAGCCATCCGTAATTGACTTCATAAATCACCCCTGGTGGAGGATGTTAGATGCTAGCATCTAGTTATTTCTGTGTCTGTGCATCTTTGTGTCATTTTGGTGGAATGGTCAAATCACAACTCAAGTTTTTTTATTTGGCCCTTCCTTGGCATGGTATTTCCCACAGATTTCTCAAGTTTCTGGGAGCTATTATTTTGTTTTGGTGGTTCCAAAGTCTGCTTGAAGTCGACTTCCACGACAGCAGCCAGATCCCCCCGGAATAAATATGTTCACTACCAGTGGAGCAAGGCAGCATATTTTGTGTGCTCCAAGCAGGATTGACATAGGCCTTCTTTCTCTGTTGAGAAGGGAATACAATTCCTTAAGAAGTTAAGTGGCCATTGAAGCTGTCTTAAAACAAATGTCCAGTTTGCAATTTCACAAGAGAAGTTTTCCTTTTAAAGACAATCTCAATTTCATTCATTATATTTGCTTCATAGATCTGATTTCCAAATTGGAACTACTTTTCCTTCTTCCTTTCCCAATTACAGTTTCCATTTCAGCAAAGCCTCAACCACATTGCTCTGGCTTTCTAGAATTATTTCAAGAACCCACTCCTCAGTTCCCACTTTATTTCATTGTTCCAAGAGTCTGGCCTTCATACCAAAAATGCACTGTTGACTCAGGTGATAATTTAATTCAAATCACAGTTGGATGTCACATCACAAATCCAAAGACTTGGAGATTCACTCCCAAAGTGTAACCCATCTAAATTTAATGAGTCTACATGGTTCAGTATTTCCAGCCAACACAGCTCAACCCAGGAACATGAATAATTAATTTTATCTCTGGAAAAGTACTAAGGAGAGTCCAATTCATTACCCAGACTAACAGTTCTCAAAAGCTCCAACTCATTTCTTTTATTCTTCTACCATCTCATATGAGGGTGCATGGGCTACCCTTCAACCTCAACCTCTTTCTCATGTTCCATTCTTTTCCCCACAAAAGTTCCCCTGGACTCTTTTTGCATAAGCTCTTGATTTTCCCTCCTCCTTCCATGTCTCATTTTTTCCTGATTTCATAAATAAACTTCACTCTTTTCTTCTAAAAATCTTTTTATCTTTTATTTTCTTTTCTTCCCCCCCTTTCCACTGATTGCTCTGAATTTGTGTAATAAAGTCTAGGGAGTAGAAGAAGGACAAAGGAAGAAATGAGAGACAGCTATGCTATTGCCTTCTGGGGGAAATCATCAAATACTCATAGGTTAATAAACTATCCCTGTCACATTACAAGGAAATAACAATAAATTACAGCTGATATAATTTGTTGCCTCTCTGGACCATATTTTTGCCCATCACCTTCCTCCCCACTCCCATCTTTTTTCTCTCTCTTTGACACTTTGAGCATTCAGCCTAAAACTAGAAATAAAACAATAGTTCTTCCTTCCCCAACATTTACTTACAGCAAATTTCACATCTGAGTGAAAAATGTTACAGTGAGTTCCCAAGTTAGTGATATTAATTCCAGTCAGTGTTTTCTGTTTGCCTGGAAGTAAATTAGCCTTGAGGGTGTAGAAAAGAAAATCTCACACCTGCTGCTCCGGCATAAGAAGAATTTTCCCTCTGCCTTTCCTTCCTTCCATGGCTCCACCATAAATTCCCAACAAAGAGTGTGCAATGATCACAGCAAGATCCTTTTTGACCCACCTCCTAGAGAAATGGAAATAAAAACAAAAGTAAAAAAATGGGACCTATTGAAACTTAAAAGCTTTTGCACAGCAAAGGAAACCATAAATAATATGAAAAGACAACCCTCAGAATGGGAGAAAATATTTGCAAATGAAGCAACTGACAAAGGATTAATCTCCAAAACATACAAGCAACTCACGCCACTCAATATCAAAAAACCAAACAACCCAATCCAAAAATGGGCAGAAGACCTAAATAGACATTCCTCCAAAGAAGATATACAGATTGCCAACAAACACATGAAAGAATGCTCAACATCATTAACCATTAGAGAAATGCAAATCAAAACTACAATGAGATATCATCTCACACCATTCAGAATGGCCATCATCAAAAAATTTACAAACAATAAATGCTGGAGAGGGTGTGGAGAAAAGAAAACCCTCTTGCACTGTTGGTGGGAATGTAAATTGATACAGCCACTCTGGAGAACAGTATGGAGGTTCCTTAAAAAACTAAAAATAGAACTACCATATGACCCAGCAATCCCACTACTGGGCATATACCCTGAGAAAACCATAATTCAAAAAGAGTCATGTACCAAAATGTTCATTGCAGCTCTATTTACAATAGCCAGGACATGGAAGCAACCTAAGTGTCCATCAACAGATGAATGGATAAAGAAGATGTGGCACATATATACAATGGAATATTACTCAGCCATAAAAAGGAACAAAACTGAGTTATTTGTAGTGAGGGGGATGGACCTAGAGACTGTCATACAGAGTGAAGTAAGTCAGAAAGAGAAAAACAAATACCGTATGCTAACACATATATATGGAATCTAAAAAAAAAAGAAAAGAAAATGGTCAGAAGAACCTAGGGGCAAGACGGGAATAAAGGTGCAGACCTACTAGAGAATGGACTTGAGGATACGGGGAGGGGGAAGGGTAAGCTGGGACAAAGTGAGAGAGTGGCGTGGACATATATACACTACCAAACGTAACATAGATAGCTAGTGGGAAGCAGCCACATAGCACAGGGAGATCAGCTTGGTGCTTTGTGACCACTTAGAGGGGTGGGATAGGGAGGGTGGGAGGGAGGGAGATGTAAGAGGGAAGAGATATGGAGACATAGGTATATGTGTAACTGAGTCACTTGTTATAAAGCAGAAACTGACACACCATTGTAAAGCAATTATACTCTAATAAAGATGTTAAAAAATAAAAAAAATAATAAAATAAAATAATTTAAATAAAAAAAAAAAAAGAGTGTGCAATGACTGATGATGCTTGTTTGTTTGCTTTTCTGTATGGAATTTAATTTTATATGTAAAACTGTCTCCAGAGGGTTATACAGGTCCTCTCAGCATTACACCATTGGCAACCCAAGGAAACAGTCTCTTCATCAAAGAAAGCATCATTAATTAGTTCTCTTTAGAAAAATAGCTAATGCCAATAGGAAATTAGATAGAATTTATTGTAAAAGTCTGCAAAAATATGGGCTTATTTTTCAGAAAAACAACTTACCTAGTTTAGGAAAAATTCAATAAAGACTTCTTTTCTTGGTGTAACTCAGTGAACCCAGAAAGATGGGGATTTCTTGTAAAAGTTTCTAAAACATACATTGCTGCATTATTTGAAAAAAGGAGAACACTTAGACTGAAAGATTGAGATGTGTTTCAATTTACAGTAACAGCCATGAAATAGTAATTTGTGAAGACTTCTCAAATCTGATTCCTGAACCAACTGAAGTATTTTCAGAAACAAACTTAAGATGCACAGATATATTACATATGTGGCATAACAATTTTAAAATCCTCAAACTTGTTCTCATAATTTACTTTTGGATTTGAAACTATTATCTTTTTAATGATGAAAAAGTAATCCTTTGAACTTTTCTGTTATAAAATCCAATTATATTTTACTCTCTTACAATTTTCTGGAAGTTTAATACCTATTGTGAATACTGTCTTTGAAATATGATTTGTGAGAATTCTGAGTGTAACCTGAGAGATTTTAATTAGATGGCTATACAACCCATGGTTCTATAGAAGCAGCCTGTGAGGTGGTATAAGCACTATCTTCAGAATCAGAAACTTTAGTGACTAGCCTGACTCACTCACTACTTGAGTGATACTGTGCCAATCACTTAACATTTCTGGGGGAGAATCCAGACTGTCTGCACAACTTATTACCTATATGAACATTATTGTATTATTCCATTGTCTTCATCAATTTAACTTTACTATTCCTGGAAACACTTACACAGGACTTTAAAAGTTACAGATAACTTTTAAATAAGGTATTTCCAGAAGCTTTCTAAAAGGCCCAGCATACTCTTCAACAGAAAGCATCAAATGGTAGTTTACCAGTCTTTTCCGCTTACTGTGTTCACTGCTTCTAAACTATTGTTTCCTGATTCTTACCCAGTCCTAAACAAGCCTGTCCTTACTTGTGAGAAAAACAAAACAAGCAAAAATTAAAAAACCATAAACCTTAAAGGAGACTTGCAAATTTCAATCTATATCACAATTTTGCCTCGCCCTCTCTGAGATGTTTCTGGAGTGTTGAGGTAGTGCTCATCTCTCTGCCTTACCAGAGTGAGCAATGAACTCAACTTTGTCTTAACAACAGGCTGTTTTAGTGATGCTCTGGAGAGCCAGCACAGGACATAGGTCTCAGCATTTTTGACTTATTAAATGATAATTTTGGACTATATCAGAGGTTCTCAACTATGGCTTTATGCTAGAATAACTTGACTTAAATATTACAGATACCAGAACACCACCCTAGATAAATTTTCAGAACCTCTGCACAAGGTAGGTTGCATGGGGATGCAGCTTGTGCAGTGGTACAGGGCCCCATACTTAGAAGGGCTAAAAGCTCAGTTTAAATGCTATGCTGTTGCTATTTTGAAATTCTTAATAATTTATGAATAAGGGGCTCCGTATATTATGTAGCTGACCCTGTCTTTGGGAGATAAACATGAGCATTTTAAACCTCTTCAAGCGATTTTAGTATACAACCATGGGTTAAGGAACATAAGACTAGGACTTATCTTTGGACTAAAACCACAATAATAATAACACACTGACATTTACTGAGTGATTGTATTGAGTGCTTTGCACATACCATCTCATTAATCTAACAGATTAGATTTGAATTCAAGAAGTCTTAGTTTATAGCTGTGCTCTCAATCATTGATTATATTGCCTCTATAAGGAATTTATTCATTAAGCAAATATCTGTTAAATCCATCTATATTAGTCTCCTATTGCTGCTGTAACAAATTACTACAAATGTAGGGGCTTAAAACAATGCAATGTGTTCTCTTACAGTTCCAGAGATTAGAAGCTCAAGATGGGTCTCAGGGGGCTAAAATCAAGGTGCAGGGCTTGTTTCCATCTGGAGGCTCCAGGGGAGAATCAGTTTCCCTGCCTCTTCCAGCTTCAGGAAGTTGCCAGCATTCTTTGGCTTCTGGTCATATCACTCCAATCTCTACTTTTGTCCTCACTTTTGCACAAGGTAGGCTTCTGGTCATATCACTCCAATCTCTACTTTTGTCCTCACTTTTGCACAACCTTCTCCCCTATTTACCTCTCATAAAAACCTTTGTGATTACATTTAGGCCCCACTGGGATAATCTGGGATAGTCTCCTCCATTTTAAGATCCTTAATTTAACCACATCTGTAAAGTCCCTTTGCTGTTCAAGGTAATATATTCACAGGTTCCAGAGAATAGAATGTGGACATCTTGAGGGATGAGGGGGGAAGTTATTGAGTCTACCATAGCATCCTATAGGACACACTCCAGTGTCCAGTTCTGGATGCTGGAGATTCAACCGTGAAAAAGAGAGATGAAACTGTGATTTCAGATAGTTTACATTCTAGTAGGGGGGCACCAATACTCTTAAAAAAAATGGTAAAAAGTTTAGTTTCAGATTTTCATAAGTGATGTGAAGAAAATAAAGCAGGATAAGGGGCAGGGTTAGGGAAGGAGGATGCAGTAGGGCTGTCAAGGGAACCCTCTCTGAAAAGATGCCATTTGAACAGTTTTTTGAATAAGGATCCAGCTATAGAAAAATCTAGAAGATAAGAGTTTCTTGGAGAAGAAAGAGCAATTATAAAGTCTCTGGGGCTAGAATAAGTCTGATATCTTCAAGCAAAAATAAGAGGAGAATTGTTGGAGATGAAGCACAGAGTGTGTGTGGTAGGATGAGCAGATTAGTAACACCTTGAAAGCCACCTGGTAAGAAGTACAGATTTTATTGAAAGTGTGATGGCAAGTCACTGGAGGGTTGAAAGCAGAGGACTAACATGATCTGACTTGTTTTAAAGTTCATCTTGTCATCATCAGTTCAAGTGAATGAGGATGGTGGCTTAGACCACAGTGGTTGAAATAAAGGTGTTGACTAGTGAGGAGAATTGGTATATAATTTAGTATTAAGCCAGTAGGAATTGCTACTGGATTGGATGTGGAGGTCAAAGGGAAAGAGAAGAATTAGTAATGTTTCCTAGGTTTGGGCCTGAGCACCTGGGTGAAAGATACACGAAAGATAAAATTATTGGATTAAGCTATTGTTCTGGACCAATTGTGTCCCCCTAAAACTCATATGTTGAAGCCATAACCCCCAAAGTGTCTGGAGATAAGGCCTGTAATGTGATAAAGTTAAATGAAGTCATAAGGGTGGGGCACCAACCTGATAGGTCTGGTTGCCTTTATAAGATGAAGAGATATCAGAACGTGTTCCTCTCTCTCCCTCTCTCTCTCTCTTTCGTGTGAGGACACAGTAAAGAGGTGGTCATTTCAAAGCCAGGAAGTGAAATCTCCCCAGGGACCAAAGCAGCTGGCACCTTGATCTTGGAATCCCCAACCTCTAGAACTGGGAAAAAATTAAACTCTGTTGTTTAATCCACCCATCTGTGGTATTTTGTTATAGCAGCCTGAACTAA